>NC_061513.1:54726837-54839210 GCF_022539505.1 Lolium rigidum | reverse complement strand
ATCTATTTGTAATGCTACATGTTGTGTTTGTTGGGATCCGATGAATATAGAATACTATGTCAAGTTGATTATTGATCTATCATATATGTTAGTTATGTTCTTGCATGCTCTCCGTTGCTAGTAGAGGCTCTGGCCAAGTTGATACTTGTGACTCCAAGAGGGAGTATTTATGCTAGATAGTGGGTTCATGTCTCCATTGAATCCGGGGGAGTGACAGCAGCCCCTAAGGTTGTGGATGTCTTGTTGCCACTAGGGATAAAACATCAATGCTTTGTCTAAGAATATTTGTATTGTTTACATTACGCACGATACTTAATGCAATTGTCCGTTGTTTGCAACTTAATATCGGAAGGGGTGCGGATGCTAACCTGAAGGTGGACTTTTTAGGCATAGATGCATGCTGGATGGCGGTCTATGTTCTTTGTCGTAATGCCCTAAGTAAATCTCATAGTAGTCATCATAATATGTATATGCTTCTCTATTTGTCAATTGCCCAACTGTAATTTGTTCACCCAACATGATATATTTATCTTATTGGAGAGACACCATGATACGTCTCCAACGTATCCATAATTTCTGATGTTCCATGCTTGTTTTATGACAATACCTACATGTTTTGTTCACACTTTATATCATTTTGATGCATTTTCCGGAACTAACCTATTGACGAGATGCCGAAGTGCCAGTTCCTGTTTTCTGCTGTTTTTGGTTTCAGAAATCCTAGTAAGGAAATATTCTCGGAATCAGACGAAATCAACGCCCAGTACCCTATTTTCACACGAAGCTTCCAGAACACCCGAGAGCCACCAGAGGAGGGCCCTGTGGGCCCCAGATGACAGTGTGGCGCGGCCAGGGCCTAGGCCGCGCCCCCCTGTTGTGTCGTCGCCTCGTTGACCTTCTGACGCCGCCTCTTCGCCTATATAAAGGTCCCTGACCTAAAACACGATACGAATAAGCCACGGTACGAGAAACCTTCCAGAGTCGCCGCCATCGCGAAGCCAAGATCTGGGGGACAGGAGTCTCTGCTCCGGCACGCCACCGGGACGGGGAAGTGCCCCCGGAAGGCTTCTCCATCGACACCGCTGCCATCTCCACCGCCATCTTCATCAACGCTGCTGCTCCCATGAGGAGGGAGTAGTTCTCCATCGAGGCTCGGGGCTGTACCGGTAGCTATGTGGTTCATCTCTCTCCTATGTACTTCAATACAATAATCTCATGAGCTGCCTTACATGATTGAGATTCATATGATGATGCTTGTAATCTAGATGTCATTATGCTAGTCAAGTGGGTTTTACTTATGTGATCTCCGGAGACTCCTTGTCCCACGTGTGTAAAGGTGACAAGTGTGTGCACCGTGTGGGTCTCTTAGGCTATATTTCACGGAATACTTATTCACCGTTATGAATGGCATAGTGAAGTGCTTATTTATATCCCTTTATGATTGCAATGTGCTTTGTATCGCTACTAGTCTATGTGCTACTCATGTGATGTTATTAAAGTAGTCTATTCCTCCCGCATGGTGTAATGGTGACGAGTGTGTGCATCGTGTAGTTCTTGTCGTAGATTATGATCATAATCTCTTGTAGGTTATGGAGTTGATTATCGCTATGATAGTATTGATGTGATCTATGCCTCCTTCATAGTGTGATGGTGACAAGTGTGCATGCTATGTTAGTACTTGGTTTATTTTGCAAAGATCTATTATACTCTAAGGTTACTTAAACATGAATATCGAATGTTGTGGAGGTTGTTAACTCCGGCATTGAGGGTTCGTGTAATCCTACACAATTAGTGGTGTTCATCATCCAACAAGAGTATATGTAGCACAAGGAAGAGAACTTATTTATTATGTGATCAATGTTGAGAGTGTCCACTAGTGAAAGTATGATCCCTAGGCCTTGTTTCCACCACAAAGAATTGCTTCCCATGCCAGCAAGCTATTTTCTGGCGCCGCTTGTTTACTGTTTTACTGCATCTTTACTTTCTGCAATATTACCACCATCTATACCACTCGTGTTTTACTATCTCTTCGCCGAACTAGTGCACCTATACATCCGACAAGTGTATTAGGTGTGTTGGGGACACAAGAGACTTCTTGTATCGTGATTGCAGGGTTGCTTGAGAGGGATATCTTTGACCTCTTCCTCCCTGAGTTCGATAAACCTTGGGTGACCCACTTAAGGGAAAATTTGCTGCTGTTCTACAAACCTCTGCTCTTGGAGGCCCAACACTGTCTACAAGAAAAGAAGCGTGAGTAGACATCAAGCTATTTTCTGGCGCCGTTGCCGGGGAGGAAAGGTAAAAGGTACTCACACTCCGGTTCTCGGCTACTAAGCTATTTTTTGGCGCCGTTGTAAGTACTCGAAGCTATTTCCTTTAGATCCTGCAATTGCATCTTTTGGTTTCTTGTTTACACTAGTTAGGCATAATGGAAAGCAATAATGAGCTTCTTATTTTATTTCCTGAGTTAAGACATGGATTGTTTGCTGCGAAAATTAAAAAACCTATGGAATCTTATTTGCATGCTAGTAGCAATGATATTAGTATGAACGCTTTGAACACCATTGTTGTTAATGATATGGAAAATTCTAAGCTTGGGGCAGATGGTTTTGATGAGCATGATATTTTTAGTCCCCCAAGCATTGAGGAGAAAATTTTCTTTGATGATACTTTGCCTCCTATTTATGATGATTATAATGATAGTGGTCTTTTGGTACCACCTACTATGGAGAGTAAATTTTATTATGATTATACTATGCCTCCTACACTTGATGAGAATTATAATGATAGCTACTTTGTTGAATTTGCTCCCACTACAACTAATAAAATTGATTATGCTTATGAGGATAGTAATAATTTTATGCATGTGGCTCATGACAAGAATGTTATATGTGATAGTTATATTGTTGAGTTTGTTCATGATGCTACTGAAAGTTATTATGAGAGAGGGAAACATGGTTATATGCATCTTAATAATATTAAGTTTCCTCTCTTTATGTTGAGAATCTTGAAATTGCGCTTGTGTTGCTTTTCTATGCTTACCACTTTGTTCTTCATGAATTTATTTGTGTACAAGATTCCTTTTCATAGGAAATGGGTTAGGCTTAAATGTGTTTTGAATTTGCTTCTTGATGTTCTCTTCTGCTTCAACTCTTAATTCTTGTGAGAGTATCATTAAAATTACTGAGCCCATCTTAATGGCTATAAAGAAAGAACTTCTTGGGAGATAACCCATGTCTTTATTTTACTACAGCACTTTTGTTTTGTTGAGTCTTGGAAGTTGTTTACTACTGTAGCAACCTCTCCTTATCATGTTTTTTGTGCCAAGTAAAGTCTCTATGGTAAAGTTGATGCTAGATTTGGATTACTGCGCAGAAACATATTTGCTGTCTGTCACGAATTTGAGCAGAAGTCTCTGTAAAAAAATCAAAAAAAAATCTGCAAATTTACGTGTGTGATCCTCAGATATGTACGCAACTTTCATTAGTTTTGAGTTTTTCCATTTGAGCAAGTTAAGTGCCCCTTCCAGATTCGTCTTTACGGACTGTTCTGTTTTTGACAGATTCTGCCTTTTATTTCGCATTGCCGCTTTTGCTATGTTGAATGGGTTTCTTTGTTCCATTAACTTTCAGAAGTTTTGTGCAATGTCCGAAGTGTTAAGAATGATTTTGTCACCTCTGAACATGTGAATTTTGATTATGCACTAACCCTCTAATGAGTTTGCTTGAAGTTTGGTGTGGCAGAAGTTTTCAAGGGTCAATAGAAGAGGGTGATATAATGTGATCGAGAAGAGTGAAAGGTCTAAGCTTGGGGATGCTGATACGTCTCCAACGTATCCATAATTTCTGATGTTCCATGCTTGTTTTATGACAATACCTACATGTTTTGTTCACACTTTATATCATTTTGATGCATTTTCCAGAACTAACCTATTGACGAGATGCCGAAGTGCCAGTTCCTGTTTTCTGCTGTTTTTGGTTTCAGAAATCCTAGTAAGGAAATATTCTCGGAATCGGACGAAATCAATGCCCAGTATTCTATTTTCCCACGAAGCTTCCAGAACACCCGAGAGCCACCAGAGGAGGGCCCTGTGGGCCCCAGATGACTGGGTGGCGCGGCCAGGGCCTGGGCCGCGCCCCCCTGTTGTGTCGTCACCTCGTTGACCTTCTGACGCCGCCTCTTCGCCTATATAAAGGTCCCTGACCTAAAACACGATACGAATAAGCCACGGTACGAGAAACCTTCCAGAGTCGCCGCCATCGCGAAGCCAAGATCTGGGGACAGGAGTCTCTGCTCCGGCACGCCGCCGGGACGGGGAAGTGCCCCCGGAAGGCTTCTCCATCGACACCGCTGCCATCTCCACCGCCATCTTCATCAACGCTGCTGCTCCCATGAGGAGGGAGTAGTTCTCCATCGAGGCTCGGGGCTGTACCGGTAGCTATGTGGTTCATCTCTCTCCTATGTACTTCAATACAATAATCTCATGAGCTGCCTTACATGATTGAGATTCATATGATGATGCTTGTAATCTAGATGTCATTATGCTAGTCAAGTGGGTTTTACTTATGTGATCTCCGGAGACTCCTTGTCCCACGTGTGTAAAGGTGACAAGTGTGTGCACCGTGTGGGTCTCTTAGGCTATATTTCACAGAATACTTATTCACTGTTATGAATGGCATAGTGAAGTGCTTATTTATATCCCTTTATGATTGCAATGTGCTTTGTATCGCTACTAGTCTATGTGCTACTCATGTGATGTTATTAAAGTAGTCTATTCCTCCCGCATGGTGTAATGGTGACAGGTGTGTGCATCGTGTAGTTCTTGTCGTAGATTATGATCATAATCTCTTGTAGGTTATGGAGTTGATTATCGCTATGATAGTATTGATGTGATCTATGCCTCCTTCATAGTGTGATGGTGACAAGTGTGCATGCTATGTTAGTACTTGGTTTATTTTGCAAAGATCTATTATACTCTAAGGTTACTTAAACATGAATATCGAATGTTGTGGAGCTTGTTAACTCCGGCATTGAGGGTTCGTGTAATCCTACACAATTAGTGGTGTTCATCATCCAACAAGAGTATATGTAGCACAAGGAAGAGAACTTATTTATTATGTGATCAATGTTGAGAGTGTCCACTAGTGAAAGTATGATCCCTAGGCCTTGTTTCCACCACAAAGAATTGCTTCCCACGCCAGCAAGCTATTTTCTAGCTCCGCTTGTTTACTGTTTTACTGCATCTTTATTTTCTGCAATATTACCACCATCTATACCACCTGTGTTTTACTATCTCTTCGCCGTACTAGTGCACCTATACATCTGACAAGTGTATTAGTTGTGTTGGGACACAAGAGACTTCTTGTATCGTGATTGCAGGGTTTGCTTGAGAGGGATATCTTTGACCTCTTCCTCCCTGATTTCGATAAACCTTGGGTGATCCACTTAAGGGAAAACTTGCTGCTGTTCTACAAACCTCTGCTCTTGGAGGCCCAACACTGTCTACAAGAAAAGAAGCGTGAGTAGACATCACACCACTAGTGAACTGTGGACCCCGGTCCATTCTTTTACATCTGAAATACAACCTACTGCAATCATTGTTCTCTTTTGTTTTCTGCAAGCAAACATAATTCTCCACAGCGTACGTTTAATCCTTTGTTTTCAGCAAGCCGGTGAGATTGACAACCTCACTGTTAAGTTGGGGCAAAGTAGTTTGATTGTGTTGTGCAGGTTCCACGTTGGCGCCGGAATCACTGGTGTTGCGCCGCACTACACTCCTCCACCAACAACCTTCACGTGGCCTTCATCTCCTACTGGTTTGATAACATTGGTTTCTTACTGAGGGAAAACTTGCTGCTGTGCTCATCATACCTTCCTCTTGGGGTTCCCAACGGACGTGTGCTTTACCGTCACAAGGAAGCTACCTTTCTGGCGCCGTTACACCTCAGGGATTTCTAACTTCCACACGCCAGCACTGCTCCAAGTCATGAAACGCCAAGCACACGTTGAGGTTCGTCCTCAATGGGAAAAGTTAATTCCTCATCGCCGCCCAGACTTCAACCGTCATTGCCATACCTTAGATCTTAGCTTCCATGACATTCTCCGCCAGCTCCATGAAACGAGAACATGCCCCACGATATTAACAGCCAGCAGAGCTTCGAAGCGTTCCCTCTGAAACCAAACAGGCACAGTAAAACATGGGTGCGCACGACCGAATCCCGAACCAGCAAACTCCAAGCATGATGCGCCCAGTGGAGCTCGCTGGTGTAGCCTTCCGAAACAGGACACTTCAGCCAGATCGATGATGACAAGCATCCAACAGATCACCACCTTAGGCGTTGAGAAGGAACCCTAGGACCACATCGTTTATTCAAGAAGAGCTTATTAAGAGATAGGAATCCATAGTGATGTTTCGCCGGCGTGGCCAAGCCAACATCAGAACCCGCAGCTCCCTGGATTGACCACTCCGGCCCAGCCATATTGACCGGCAGCCTAGATCCCCAACGAATCGGATCGAAGTCTGCACCAGCTGTTCACCTCCACCTCCACGAGATCGTTCTGCCCGTGAGCTTCAGCCAGACCGACGACCTGGCCTCGACGCCCAACACCCGCTCGTGCCGCCAGGAAGACGGCCAGTCTAGGTAGGGAGCCTAGACCCACGGCGAATCTCCTCCACTTGCAACAACGAAGACCCGATGAAGACTGCCGGCGACGCCTGGTCGGGGAACGTCCCCCCGATCACCGCCCGCGTCGATCCCCGATGATCCATCCCCAGCCGCATCGAGGAGATGGCCGCCATGTCCACCTCCCCTAGCACCTTTCGGTACCAGGGCCGCCGCCACCGCCGATGGCGGTGAGGAGGGAAATAGGGGGAGGGAGAGTTGGCGGTGGGATCGGATCCCCTGGCGGCGCCCTTGGGGTGCGCCGTGACGGCATTCAACACTTGGCTGTTCAATGTAAACATAACAGATGATTGCTGGTGGTGCAAGTTATTTCCCAATCAAGTTGCTTCAATATTTTTCCGTGAGTCAACGCGTTATCCTTTTCTTCTTTCCTCCTTTTAAGTTCCCACTATGTTCTCTGCCTGGCATATCTGCATCTCCATTCCAGCTAGCTTCCACCAACCTTCCAGAGAGTCAATAGAGAAAGAGAATGGAGGGTGCGGCGCAGCTTGTGTCCATGCTTGGGCAGGTGGCGGGCGAGGAGTACCGGCAGCTCCGCGGCGTCGGTGGCCAGGTCGCCGAGCTGAGGGATGAATTGGCCACCATGAACTCCATCCTACGAATGCAGTCTGAAGCTGACGAAGGCGCCGTTGACCACTTCGTCCGGGAGTGGATGAAACAGGTGCGCGAGCTCGCCTATGATGCTGAGGACTGCGTAGACCTCTACATCTTCCGCATCCGATGCCGGCTGAGAGATCTTGGCTTTGTTGCCTGGTCCAAGCGTCTGCTCGCGACGCTCTTTTCTCGCCGTCGACTGGCTGGTGAGATCCAGGCCCTCCACGCCCGTGCTGTCGCCATCAGCGAGCGCCATGCACGGTATGGTGTCAGCCGTGAGGCGCTGATCCGCTCCGCTTCTTCTTCACTGGCACCAACGCCTGCTGTGTCGGTGTCCGTGCATGCACTCCGCCCTGCCAGTAACGACCCTGATCAGTTCGTCGGCATCAGGGGCCAGGCTAAAATCCTGGCTGACAAGGTGAAGGACAACAAAGAGGGTGACATGAAGCTCAAGGTTTTCTCCATTGTCGGGTTTGGTGGGCTCGGGAAGACTACGCTGGCGGTGGAGGTGTGCCGGCTGCTGGAGACGGAGTTCCAGCGCCAAGCGCAGGTGTCTGTGTCCCAGACGTTCACCGGCAGCAAAGACCTTAAGGCGCTGCTCAAGCGTGTGCTTCAGCAGATCGTCAAGGTGAAAGCAAATAACGAGCAAGGCATCAAGGAAGAGGACTCCCTTAGTGTTGGTGAAATCGACGAGATGAATCTGGACAATCTGGCTGACACGATCAAGGACAGACTCAAGGACAAGAGGTATGGATAAGCACACATACCTAACCCTTTTACAATCATTATTACTCTCTCCAATCCATAATAACTGTCGGAGCTTTATTTCAATTTAGCCCAAATTTGAACTAAAGCTCACCTATAATATGGATCAGAGGGGAGTGGTATGGAGTTGTTGCTTAGTTAATGCATCGCTGTTCTGACTTCTGACCTAAATTACATGCATTTTGGTTAAGGTCATAGTAATTTAATGTTTCTATGAGGCTTGTTTGATTTTGATGATTGTATCCTATATGCTTTTTTCCTGAGGATTTTATTCCACTGCATTTCACAGGTACCTCATTGTGATCGATGATGTATGGACCATAGGAGCATGGGATGCAATCCAATCCAAGTTGCCAGAAAACAGTTGCGGTAGCAGAGTACTGGTGACTACTCGGATAGAAACTGTTGCCAAATCATGCAGTCATGGTAGTGTTTCCGGAGATTACATTTATGAGATCAAGCCCCTCAGTTTGAAGGACTCCAAAAAGTTGTTCCTTAGCAGAGCATTTGGCTCCAAAGATGCCTCTTATCCCAAGGAGCTAGAAGATGAAATGGGCAACATTTTGAAAAAATGTGCTGGGCTGCCAATGGCCATCGTTAGCATTGCCAGCCTTTTGTCAGGCTACAAATCGCCGGAGAGCAAACATATGTGGGAGAGAATATGTAGATCAATTGGCTCTCAAATGGAGAGCAACCCTACCCTCGAGGGGATGAGGCAGATCCTCACACTCAGCTATAACCACCTGCCTCATTATCTCAAGGGTTGCATGATGTATCTTAGCATTTTTCCGGAGGATTATATCATCAGCAGAGATCGTCTCCTTTGGAGATGGATTGCCGAAGGATTAGTTGAAGAGAAAAGGGGGTTGACCTTGTTGGAAGTGGCAGAGACCTACTTTGATGAGTTGGTCAGTAGGAGCATGATAGATCTGTCTGCGGATGAAATCATCACCGATGGGAACAGGAGGACATGCCGAGTCCACGACATGATGCTTGAGGTCATGGTGTCCAAATCCCTAGAGGCTAACTTTGTTAGCCTTGTGGGTGGGCAGTACGAAGGGATGTCCTATGATAGGATTCGCCGCCTCTCTATCCATGATGGAGGACAAGGACGCAAGAATTCTTCTTCCAAGAAAAATGCAGCAGGACGGCGTGGTATTTCGAGTGATGTAGAGGGGGTGGACGTGCAGTATGTTCGATCACTGAGCATGTTTGACCTCGAGGGGCACAAGTTACTTGATCGGCTGGGGGAGTTCACGCTGCTGAGGGTGCTTGATCTGGAAGACTGCAAGGGCCTAGAAAACAAGCATATGGGTGCTATCTGCCGGATGTACCTCCTAAGGTTCTTGGGTTTGAAGGGCACAGATATCAGTGTGATGCCACCGGAAGTCAGCGAGCTAGAGCACTTGCAGACCCTAGATGTATATCAGACGCGCCTCAGCAGGCTACCAGAATCTGTGAAAAAGCTGAAGAAAGTTGAGCGCCTCAAATTCTCCCATAAGAACCCTGCAAAGTGGGCTACTATGTGGAAGGCACCTAATGGGATCTCAGAAATGAAGGCACTGCGCGAGGTGAGTAATGTAGTTATAGACAACGTTCAAGTTGCCCAAGAGATTGGTGATCTAGAACAATTGCAAGGGATACTTGTCTACGTTGATGGCAGGTCCGAGAACAAAGAGGAGATTCGTCGAGCACTTGCCGGTTCCCTGGGCAAGACATACTCCCTCCGTTCGCTTAATGTGGGAGACATTGTAGATGACGGCCATACATTGGATTATCTCATTGACCTTCCCTCACCACCACAGCTCCTTCGGTACCTTAGGTTCTCAGGCAACATTGCTAGATTGCCAGACTGGGTCGGGTCACTCACATATCTTGTTGAGTTTGCCCTTTCGTCGACAAAACTCTCCGGTGACAAACTACTCGGCGTCCTGTGCAAGGCACCCAACCTGCAGAGCGTTCTGTTTCATTACAATTTCTACACTGACCATCAATTGGTTGCGCGCACCGCTCACAACTTTCCGGCGCTCAAGGTCATGAGAGTGCCCTCTTATGATGAATGGCCCAAAGTTTTCCGATTCGAGGAAGGATCCATGACAACGCTGAAGACCCTGGAGGTGAATTTTGGCGGCAACGGAGATAAGAGCATTGTTGGTATCGAGAACTTGACGAATCTTAAAGAGGTGCAGCTTAGTGGTGAGAAAGGAAACCCTGCACTGAACTTTGCATTGAAGCAAATAAAGGCGGAGAGTGACCGTCGCACAGAGGACAGTCAGTTCACGGTTGCAGTGCAGTACTCATGACCACCTCTGGAGATTGTGGAAATTACATATACTAGGAAGTTTGCCGCGGCGGCACGCCGCGCCCTTGGTTGCTAAACTGTTTGTTATAGTATTTTATAATTACTACAATATATAAGTTATCTAAAGTACTGCAAACGTTTCAGTGTTTTGTAAAAGAGATATTGTAGCATCATGGTTCGGGTTCTTCCAGCTTCTAAGATCCCTATTAGGTAAGAATATATTGGTTGTGCTTTCTTCTTTGCGAGAAAACCGCTCTATTTTCTTGCTATTAGAAGTTGTATTCTTGGCAGTCAAAGGAAAGGAATTAGAAAAGAGGGAACGTGAGGCGATGGAAACAAATAGGGTAGTATGGGAAAACACCAGCTAATCATACGGCAATGGAGAAAGAGGGGGTAATATTCTAGTAGCACTACACGGTAGTTGTAGTGATCATAGAAAGAACACATCACACCAATTGAATGATGTGACATACGATTGATCAAGTTTGTTTTCAGAAAAACCGGAAGGTAGTAGTATTTTCATCGACTAAAAGAGGTGGTGGATGGTGGAGTATTTTTGTTTGTGGAGTTGCTACGAAGAAAATGATAGTATTTTCTCCGGCTAAAATAGGTTGTGGGTGATAAAGATCTCCATGGCCTCGTCCTCCGCAAGGTTCGGCGGTTGGACTTCGTGCTCCTCCTCCTCCCATTCGTCCTCCTTCTCCTTCACGTTGTTGCTGAAGCGGCCGCGTCGCTCCTGGTTGAAGAATTCCCACCTCCTGAAGGTGGACCGGTTCTAGGAGTCGATGGCGAATGCATGATCCTCGCGTAGATCCGGCTGGAGGATTAATCTCCGGCGACGGATTTCATACTGCTACTACCGTCCCTCGTGCAGTACAGGAGGCACCAGGACACGCCCATTGTTTAGGTACTAACCAGCACTCGTCATACGCGCATCCCGCCAAGGGACCGGCCGGTTCTCCTCGAATAGTCAGTGGGCGAGTTCCACCGGCACGTAACGGCGGCTGCGCGAGGTTTTCTTCTTTTTGGAGCGAGAGGACCCAATCTCGGTGTCGTGCTTCCTCTTGCGGAACAACCATCCCTTTTCCCATGGTGATGTCGGTGGCGATTGGATGTAGGCGAGCTGCGGGGGTAGACTGGGCATCGTTGAAAGGTCCGGCGGCACATTGAACTGGGGGGAGACGCCCAAGCGATGTGCGTGCCAACATTGGCGTGCGCGAAGATGGGACCACGCCATTGGCGCAGTTCGAGGATACGAACTGTGGCCGGAGCCTTTCCTCGGGCGCAGAAGGTGAAGCTCACGCGGTAGCTGTTAGACGGGCCCGAAGGGCAATGAGGCGGACGTGAAGACGCATTCGCGACACAAATTTAGGCCGTGTTTGCGTCCCTGCGGATAGGCCGGACATTTTGCGTTGGGCCGCTGGACTGTGACACGGTCCCATTTAGCGACCGTATGCTTCGGACAGTTGGAGATTCTCCAATCATGGAATTTATGTGGGAAGAAAAAGAAAGCAAATTGAATTTACAATACCACAAAACCATCTACGTGTAAAATGATGGCGTGTTGGACTGTGATTGGATGGAACTTGACCATGAACAGTGGCCAAACTGCTCTTCACGCAGCAAACAGGTTCAGCTTTTATATAGGTTCTTATGCTAGGGTTGTCCCAAGTATTTGGATAAACAAGGTTTAAGTACAATGCCATTACTCCTCTACTCAAGGCATGAGGATTGGTCTAGAATTAACTACTAGTGATGTACCTATCATTTCATGTGATAGATGGTATCTAATTATGCCACAAGTTTTACTTATCACCTAAATCTACAAGGTAAGATCCTAAGCATGATCCACTTATTCCTCACTAACCACTTCTTTATTATTTCTCTCATCACACTCACCTAGATTCTTAGTGTTTATGATCATTACCCAATTTGTAATGATCAAAGGATTGACCTCATAACGTTTCATTAGTGAAACATGGTTCTCGTCTCCAAGATCAAGTATTGGTCAATATACTTAACTATACACATGTAGCTTGAGCTCTCTGGGATAAGTAGGGTTTCTCTAGGTTTTATGATCATTATCAAGTTGTAATGATCACAACACTTGTCTCTCTTGGATCACTAGTAAAAGAGGTTCTTACTTACCATCAAGTGTTGGCTAGGTCAAGTAGGGTTTAATACTTGACTTGTACTTCTTATAGCATTAGTTATTATCAATGACTTACCTCACCTAGATATGGTTTGAATATTAACCTAGGTTCTATTCAATGGATAGTATAATCATATGAATGATTCTCTCCTTTCTCTAAGGTTTAATAGAAATAGGTTTGAATGAACAAGATTGAATAGTCAAGGGTTGATAAAGAATGAATATGAATGTCCTTGGCTTGGGTTCAAGTATTGTAGTTGAGAATATACCATGTGAATCATGGTAAGAATATTTATTTAGTAAAAGACATGGAAAAGATAAGTAAATAATAGTTTGTTGATTAATTGTGTTCTTAAATTTATGGTTGAATAATTATTCATGTGTTGTTGTAAGGAATGTCATGTTGAGATCTTTTATAAGATCTTGTAGTTGACCCTTACTTAAGGTGCTGTTTGTTATAAAACTAATTGCATTTGATCTAGTCCATAGATAAAATCATCTCTACACAAAACAAGGTTTTAGCAAAGATCACAGTGAAGTTTATAGCGCTTGACTTGATGATCTACTTCAATTCCAGCAAGTCAAGTGAAACTTCAGTTACTGTGGTAAGTTTTATTTGAAAGCGCGAAAATTTCCTGGATTTTCTATGCATGAATGCAATGCACACTTTGGTGTTTTCTTATTTTGTTGCCTCTAAACCTGGGATATTACAGCCTCTCCCCCTTAAAATTAACTTCGTCCCGAAGTTCAAACGCTCTCATGTTTCAGAATGTGGAACTGACTTGAACAGATCATGATCCTTCTCATACTCCATAGTGATATTATTAGATATAATTGGATATATCCCTTGTCTAGTTCCTTCCTGGAATCTTGTGATGTCTGGCACTAATACTTTCTTTAATTATATGTTTACTTCCAACACTCTAAGCTTATAGTCTTGATCTCCAAAAATTCCTTTGGATTAGGACATCTTCTTATGCTTATGGACTTCACTAATAGTTGTGGTGACAACTTCCTATCTGGGTACCCAAAGCTTAATTCTAAAAGGATGGTTTAAGATAGGTTTTTGTTTTCCCTTACTACCATATACTTAACAAGGTATTTACATTAGGCATGGTCCTGGGGGTTTATTCCTACGAATGGATTAGACTCATTTAGTCCATCCAATCATGGCTTCTAGTTTATATTAATTATCCTCCTTTTGGTTTCGTTAGGTTCCATGAAAGGAATCTTTCTTTTGGTCTTATGTTTTGGTATGGTCAAATTCCTTCGATCTTCAGCCTTCTTAAGCTTTGATTGTCCTTCGACATCTACTTCATCCAACTTCATTATCTTAGACTTACTTGAGCTCTTTTACTTCTAAGTATTTATCAATTACCCGCTCAAGTTAGGTTCTAACCCTTACGTCCTCGAGATATGAACCTCGGCTTTTGGTCTGACATCCTCCTGAGATTACTAATATATGGGTACTTCCCGACAACTTTATGAAAATAAGATCAGACTTCCTCTCAGTTAAGACCTTCTTCTTGGTCTATCATACTCCAAATATCATATCTTAATACTTCTCGTTCAGCCTTCCTCTTCCCCTTGAAGTTTACTAATGATCTCCAAGCTCCTTTTCTTCTAATCATTAAACTCCAAGGTTAGAAGATTGTTCTTGGTCTGGCTTAGAGTTTGTACTTTTCTAGAGTCTCACAAAGAATTCTTGCGGTGTATCCACACATTTGTGGTATCCGATGTGAATCCTCTGACTAAATGGTTATATACCACAACTATTTGGATGGTATGGTTTTTTTATAACAATTTCTTGTTATCATTACACCAGCTGCGGACTATCTGGTACCAGATGTGAACTCTTTTATAGTTTTAGTTAACATCTACCTCACTTCAAGTACTTTCTCTTCATGATTATTGTAAGGGTATATTGCCCCTATGTGTGGTTTTGGTAATTAATGACAACCCCTATGGACTAATGTTTTCATTGAGTTTATATGAAGGAATATTCCGTAGGTACTACTTGTATTCCATGTGTTGGATTCAAGTATGGATGCCATGAAGATAAAGATATACCTTGTGTATTGGCATCAAGATCATCGATTTGAAGATATATATGTGATATGATCAAGAAGAAGAAATGAAGATGGAGCTCTTATGTGGAACTCAATATTAGCCATGCTCTAGCTTATGTGATAAGCAATGGATGATCAAGATCTTGAGTGCTTGATTCCAAGTGAAGAATTCAAGTTATGGCTGTAAGTCGGTGTCATGATAGTCTCATAAGTTCAGCTATGGTTGACTAAGATTTAGAGCATGCAAGCAAATCAAGAATTCTTTATACACCTCAAGATAGTATGATAGAGCATGAGAAGATACAAGGTTGACCAATACAAAGAGTGAAGAATAGATTCAAGTTTGGTCAACACATGAAGCATGAAGAATGTGCCACATGAAGTCATGTGGTATGGTAAGCCTTGTCAATTATGCTTTATGAACTAACCCATCATATATGTGCCCTTGTGTTATCTATATGGGTTAGGTATCTTTCCATGGGCATGCATCAAAAGTGAGATCTCATATAGCCCATGAGAGGATGACATCAAGTGGTGATCGTCATCAAGGTCGAGTTGGACAAGTTCAAGATGAGCATCTCAAGTGGATCACATGCTTGAAGCTTGCCGTCCATTTGGTGATAATGGACATGTGAAGATGTGCATCAATGAAGCTATCCCATCATGGTGTATGGGGGAGCAATTGAGAGTCTTCACGAAGCAACGATGATCAAGTGAGGCATTCCGGCTTGAGTGGAGCTTGAAGAGCTATCATCAAGATAAAGCGGGATGCGCAAGGCAAAGGTATGGCCTTGCTAGGTTTTCCTTTTACCGGTATCAAGGTGGTTGTTGGGAGACCGGATTATAGGATAGATAGCTGATGCGCGTAGATGTACACGTCCGTTGGGAACCCCAAGAGGAAGGTATGATGCGCACAGTGGCAAGTTTCCCTCAGTAAGAAACCAAGGTTTAATCGGACCAGTAGGAGTCAAGAAGCACGTTGAAGGTTGATGGTGGCGAAATGTGATGCGGCGCAACACCAGGGATTCCGGCGCCAACGTGGAACCTGCACAACACAACCAAAGTACTTTGCCCCAACGAAACAGTGAGGTTGTCAATCTCACCGGCTTGCTGTAACAAAGGATTAACCGTATTGTGTGGAAGATGATTGTTTGCAAAGAAAACAATAAAGAACAATTGCGATAGATTGTATGCGATGTAAAGAATAGGACCGGGGTCCACAGCTCACTAGAGGTGTCTCTCCCATAAGATAAAAGCATGTTGGGTGAACAAATTACAGTCGGGCAATTGACAAATAGAAAAGGGCATAACAATGCATATACATGGTATGATAAATATAGTGAGATTTAATTGGGCATTACGACAAAGTACATAGACCGCTATCCAAAGCATGCATCTATGCCTAAAAAGTCCACCTTCAGAGTTATCATCCGAACCCCTTCCAGTATTAAGTTGCAAGCAACAGACAATTGCATTAAGTATGGTGCGTAATGTAATCAACAACTACATCCTTAGACATAGCATCAATGTTTTATCCCTAGTGGCAACAACGACATCCACAACCTTAGAACTTTCCGTCACCGTCCTGCATTTAATGGAGGCATGAACCCACTATCGAGCATAAATACTCCCTCTTGGAGTTAAGAGCAAAAACTTGGCCGAGCCTCTACTAATAACGGAGAGCATGCAAGATCATAAACAACACATAGGTAATAGATTGATAATCACCATAACATAGTATTCTCTATCCATCGGATCCCGACAAACACAACATATAGTATTACGGATAGATGATCTTGATCATGTTAGGCAGCTCACAAGATCCAACAATGAAGCACATAAGGAGAAGACGACCATCTAGCTACTGCTATGGACCCATAGTCCAGGGGTGAACTACTCACTCATCACTCCGGAGGCGATCATGGCGATGAAGAGTCCTCCGGGAGATGATTCCCCTCTCCGGCAGGGTGCCGGAGGTGATCTCCTGAATCCCCCGAGATGGGATTCGCGGCGGCGGCGTCTCTGGAAGGTTTTCCGTATCGTGGCTCTCGGTACAGAGGGTTTCGCGACGAAGACTTTAAGTAGGCGGAAGGGCAACGCGGGGGGCCACACGAGGGCCCCACACGCTACGGCCGGGCGGCCAGGGCCTGGGCCGCGCCGCCCTAGTGTGGAGGCGCCTCGTGGCCCCACTTCCTTTCCCCCTCGGTCTTCTGGAAGCTTCGTGCAAAAATAGGACCTTGGGCGTTGATTTCGTCCAATTCCGAGAATATTTCCTTACTAGGATTTCTGAAACCAAAAACAGCAGTAAAACAAAGAATCGGCTCTTCGGGATCTTGTTAATAGGTTAGTGCCGGAAAATGCGTAAATACGACATATAATGTGTATAAAACATGTAGATATCATCAATAATGTAGCATGGAACATAAGAAATTATCGATACGTCGGAGACGTATCAGCATCCCCAAGCTTAGTTCTGCTCGTCCCGAGCAGGTAAACGATAACAAGGATAATTTCTGGAGTGACATGCCATCATAATCTTGATCATACTATTGTAAACATATGTAATGAATGCAGCGATCAAAACAATGGTAATGACATGAGCCAATGAATCATAAAGCAAAGACTTTTCATGAATAGTACTTCAAGACAAGCATCAATAAGTCTTGCATAAGAGTTAACTCATAAAGCAATAAATCAAAGTAAAGGTATTGAAGCAACACAAAGGAAGATTAAGTTTTAGCGGTTGCTTTCAACTTATAACATGTATATCTCATGGATAGTGTCAATGTAAAGTAATATAACAAGTGCAATATGCAAGTATGTAGGAATCAATGCACAGTTCACACAAGTGTTTTCTTCTTGAGGTGGAGAGAGATAGGTAAACCGACTCAACAATAAAAGTAAAAGAAAGGTCCTTCAAAGAGGAAAGCATCGATTGCTATATTTGTGCTAGAGCTTTTATTTTGAAAACATGAAACAATTTTGTCAACGGTAGTAATAAAGCATATGAGTTATGTAAATTATATCTTACAAGTTGCAAGCCTCATGCATAGTATACTAATAGTGCCCGCACCTTGTCCTAATCAGCTTGGACTACCGGATCATCGCAATACACATGTTTTAACCAAGTGTCACAATGGGGTACCTCCATGCCGCCCGTACAAAGGTCTAAGGAGAAAGCTCGCATTTTGGATTTCTCGCTTTTGATTATTCTCAACTTAGACATCCATACCGGGACAACATGGACAACAGATAATGGACTCCTCTTTAATGCATAAGCATGTGGCAACAGCTTAATATTCTCATATGAGATTGAGGATATATGTCCAAAACTCGAAACTTCCACCATGATTCATGGCTTTAATTAGCGGCCCAATGTTCTTCTCTAACAATATGCATGCTCCAACCATTAAGGTGGTAGATCTCTCTTACTTCGGACAAGACGGACATGCATAGCAACTCACATGATATTCAACAAAGAATAGTTGATGGCGTCCCCGTAAGCATGGTTATCGCACAACAAGCAACTTAATAAGAGATAAAGTGCATAAGTACATATACAATACCACAATAGTTTTTAAGGCTATTTTGTCCCATGAGCTATATATTGCAAAGGCGAATGATGGAATTTTAAAGGTAGCACTCAAGCAATTTACTTTGGAATGGCGGAGAAATACCATGTAGTAGGTAGGTATGGTGGACACAAATGGCATAGTGGTTGGCTCAAGGATTTTGGATGCATGAGAAGTGTTCCCTCTCGATACAAGGTTTAGGCTAGCAAGGTTATTTGAAGCAAACTCAAGGATGAACCGGTGCAGCAAAACTCACATAAAAGACATATTGTAAATATTATAAGACTCTACACCGTCTTCCTTGTTGTTCAAAACTCAATACTAGAAATTATCTAGACCTTAGAGAGACCAAATATGCAAACCAAATTTTAGCAAGCTCTATGTATTTCTTCATTAATGGGTGCAAAGTATATGATGCAAGAGCTTAAACATGAGCACAACAATTGCAAAGTATCACATTATCCAAGACATTTTAGAATTACTACATGTAGCATTTCCCGATTCCAACCATATAACAATTTAACGAAGAAGTTTCAACCTTCGCCTTGAACATTATGAGTAAAGCCTAAGGACATATTTGTCCATATGCAACAGCGGAGCGTGTATCTCTCCCACACAGTGAATGCTAGGATCCATTTTATTCAAACAAAAACAAAAACAAAACAAACCGACGCTCCAAGCAAAGAACATAAGATGTGACTAAATAAAAATATAGTTCCAGGGGAGGAACCTGATGATGTTGTCGATGAAGAAGGGGATGCCTTGAGCATCCCCAAGCTTAGACGCTTGAGTCTTCTTAAATATGCAGGGATGAACCACGGGGGCATCCCCAAGCTTAGAGCTTTCACTCCTCTTGATCATAGTATATCATACTCCTCTCTTGACCCTTGAAAACTTCCTTCACACCAAACTTCAAGCAAACTCATTAGAGGGTTAGTGCACAATTAAAAATTCACATATTCAGAGGTGACACAATCATTCTTAACACTTCTGGACATTGCACAAAGCTACTGGACATTAATGGATCAAAGGAATTCATCCAACATAGCAAATACGGCAATGCGAAATAAAAGGCAGAATCTGTCAAAAACAGAACAGTCCGTAAAGACGAACCTGAAAGGGGCACTAGACTTGCTCAAATGGAAAAACTCAAAACTAATGAAAGTTGCGTACATATCTGAGGATCACGCTCGTAATTTTTCAGATTTTTTCGAATTTTTTACAGAGACTTATGCCAGAATTCGTGACAGACAGCAATGCTGTTTCTGCGCAGCGATCCCAAATATAACATCAACTTTAGCATAGAAACTTTACTTGGCACAAAAACATGATAAGGAGAGGTTGCTACAGTAGTAAACAACTTCCAAGACTCAACAAAACAAAAATTGCTGTAGTAAAATAAACACATGGGTTATCTCCCAAGAAGTGCTTTTCTTTAACGCCTTTCAGCTAGGCGCAGAAAGTGCAATTCAAGTATTATCAAGAGATGAAGCATCAACATTACCTTGGGCTTTACCTTTACCTTTCTTGTTCTTTTTCTTACTCTTTGGTTTAGGGAATACATGTCTACCCCCGGGTGCAGAGGTGAACTTTAGGGTGCCTTCTCCCATATCTATGACTGCCCCCAATAGTTTCAAAGTAGGATCTTCCGAGTGTGATTTGTCCTGTTCTCGCAAATTCAATAACAAGATAATCAATGGATATTGTTCTACCAAGAATGGTTGTATGCACACCCGCAGCCTATTCCTTTAGGGATTATAACAGAGTTATCAATAAGAGTTATTCCTTCTCCCCCTTCAACGAATCCCCAAAGTTGCAAAGATTCATGAATACTCTTAGGCATTAAGCAAAATTCAGACATAATATCACAATTGGCATGAAGAGTTTGGTCACCGATAACAATTTTAATAGTAGGATCCCATAATGAAGGTTCGGAGTTCACTAAAACTTGATCAAGACGGTTACGAACATATCTATAATTTTCATTCAAGCAAGATGCCCTTGTCTCAAGAGTATTTAATCTATTATAAATGCTAATAAGGGTCTGAATCAAAGTTATTAGCTGAATCATGTGATGCAACCAACTTTTTTATGGCATTAAAAGCTTGATCCCCATTGCAATGAAGGAAATCTCCTCCCACTACAAGCATCCAAGGCATATCTATAGCGAATCATAAGACCAAAATAAAAATTACTAAGGAGCAAACTTAGAGTCATTTGAGGTTCAGCTTTACGATAAGAAGTAAAAATTCTCGACCAAGCATCTTTAAAACTCTCCTCATCCCCTTGTTTAAAAGTAAAAACTAATTCCTCAGGTGAAGAAGTAACAAGTGCAGAGCTAGACATGATAACAAAAGTAAACTAAATGCAGGTAACTAATTTTTTTTGTGTTTTTGATATAGAGAGCAAGACAGTAAATAAAGTAAAACTAGCAACTAATTTTTTGTGTGTTTTGTTTAGGTGCAGCAAACAAAGTAGTAAATAAAATAAAGCAAGACAAAAACAAAGTAAAGAGATTGGGAAGTGGAGACTCCCCTTGCAGCGTGTCTTGATCTCCCCGGCAACGGCGCCAGAAATTTTCTTGATGCGCGTAGATGTACACGTCCGTTGGGAATCCCAAGAGGAAGGTATGATGCGCACAGTGGCAAGTTTCCCTCAGTAAGAAACCAAGGTTTAATCGGACCAAGTAGGAGTCAAGAAGCACGTTGAAGGTTGATGGTGGCGAAATGTGATGCGGCGCAACACCAGGGATTCCGGCGCCAACGTGGAACCTGCACAACACAACCAAAGTACTTTGCCCCAACGAAACAGTGAGGTTGTCAATCTCACCGGCTTGCTGTAACAAAGGATTAAACGTATTGTGTGGAAGATGATTGTTTGCAAAAAAAAACAGTAAAGAACAATTGCAGTAGATTGTATGCGATGTAAAGAATAGGACCGGGGTCCACAGTTCACTAGAGGTGTCTCTCCCATAAGATAAAAGCATGTTGGGTGAACAAATTACAGTTGGGCAATTGACAAATAGAAAAGGGCATAACAATGCATATACATGGTATGATAAATATAGTGAGATTTAATTGGGCATTACGACAAAGTACATAGACCGCTATCCAGCATGCATCTATGCCTAAAAAGTCCACCTTCAGGTTATCATCCGAACCCCTTCCAAGCATTAAGTTGCAAGCAACAGACAATTGCATTAAGTATGGTGCGTAATGTAATCAACAACTACATCCTTAGACATAGCATCAATGTTTTATCCCTAGTGGCAACAAGACATCCACAACCTTAGAACTTTCTCGTCATTGTCCCGCATTTAATGGAGGCATGAACCCACTATCGAGCATAAATACTCCCTCTTGGAGTTAAGAGCAAAAACTTGGCCAGAGCCTCTACTAATAACGGAGAGCATGCAAGATCATAAACAACACATAGGTAATAGATTGATAATCACCATAACATAGTATTCTCTATCCATCGGATCCCGACAAACACAACATATAGTATTACAGATAGATGATCTTGATCATGTTAGGCAACTCACAAGATCCAACAATGAAGCACATAAGGAGAAGACAACCATCTAGCTACTGCTATGGACCCATAGTCCAGGGGTGAACTACTCACTCATCACTCCGGAGGCGATCATGGCGATGAAGAGTCCTCCGGGAGATGATTCCCCTCTCCGGCAGGGTGCCGGAGGCGATCTCCTGAATCCCCCGAGATGGGATTCGCGGCGGCGGCGTCTCTGGAAGGTTTTCTCGGTACAGAGGGTTTCGCGACGAAGACTTTAAGTAGGCGGAAGGGCAACGCGGGGGGCCACACGAGGGCCCCACACGCTACGGCCGCGCGGCCAGGGCCTGGGCTGCGCCGCCCTAGTGTGGCGGCGCCTCGTGGCCCCACTTCCATTACCCCTCGGTCTTCTGGAAGCTTCGTGCAAAAATAGGACCCTGGGCGTTGATTTCGTCCAATTCCGAGAATATTTCCTTACTAGGATTTCTGAAACCAAAAACAGCAGAAAACAAAGAATCGGCTCTTCGGCATCTTGTTAATAGGTTAGTGCCGGAAAATGCGTAAATACGACATATAATGTGTATAAAACATGTAGATATCATCAATAATGTAGCATGGAACATAAGAAATTATCGATACGTCGGAGACGTATCAATAGCCGCACTATCAAGAGGGGCTTTCGGTTGGGTAACTTGATCGCGTCGTCTTAGGGAGCTCAATCCTTTGCATACTTTGCATATCCCTATTGCTTCTTGGTGTTTCTCTGTGAGAGGTTCTTGAGCTTGTTGCTAGCTTTACAACAAGCTCAAATTCATCGAAAACAGAATCCGCATGCATCTTCTATTGCGTTTTCAAGTTTGGACGTCTTCACCATTTCTTGACGGTGGGAGACTCCCTCTCTAAAATCATCTAAAAATATCCTGTGAAGAGTCTCCATATTTGTTGGGGTTCTATTCGTCGTTATATTTCCAACAAAATTGGTTTCATGTCAATCGGAGTCCGGACACAAACGTTATCACAATTTTTGTATAACATGTTTTCCTGCTGGCCCGGTTTCTCGCCCGGCGTGACCGGCCGTCCCACCGGATGGCCCGGTTCAAACCGGCCCCTGGACCGGTGCCAACCGGGCACTATCCAAGGAGGTTACCAGCTTCGCCCAGTGCTGGTCCGGCCTGTGGTCCGGTTTGGACCGGCCGGGTCCGGCCTGTGGCCCGGTCTGACCGGCCCCTGGACCGGACGGCCCGACCCCAGGCCCGGTTGACCAGCCTCCTCGACTATGCTGAGCTGAAACTCACCCAACGGTTATATTTCTCCCTATACTATAAATAGGCCTTCTTCCACCTTGGGATGGATAAGTTCTTCCACTCTCTCTCCTCCATTGTTGACTTTGAAGAACTTGCCATATCTCTTGATTCCCCCCATGATTCTTGCTCATTCTTGAGGGATCTAAGAGAGGAGATCTAGATCTACAATCCCCACCAATCCATCTCTCCTCTAATTGAGGGGAACTCTTTAGATCTAGATCTTGGAGTCATTTGTTGATTTCCTCTTTGTTCTTCCTCCCTAATATCATCCTAGCATTTGTTGCTTTGGTGGGATTTGAGTGTGAAGGATTTGAATGATGGGGTTCGTTGCATAGAAAACAAAAAAATTTCTACCGCAAGACGAATAAAACCAACAGATCTAATCTATGGAACACCCAAGATCTAATCTACAAGATCGAAGCAACGAGATGGAGATGAGACTAACCCGCAAAGATTCCAAAGCCTACGAGATTAATCTCGTTGTTGGTGTAGACGATCGTCCCCGGTGCTGCAATCCGGCAGCACTTCCGTACTCGGTCGCGCGTACGGTGTCGATGAAGCTCCTTCCTCTCCCATTCCAGCGGGCAGCGGAGGTGTGGTAGATCTCCTCCAAGTTCCAGCAGCACGACGGCGTGGTGGTGGTAGTGGAGGAAGAAAACTGCAGGGCTTTGCCTAAGCCGGAGCAGCGTATGGTGGAGGAGAGAGGCGGCCAGAGAAGGGGCTAATGATGGGGATCGTGGCCGGCCACCCCCTCCCCTCTTTATATAGGGGGCCAGTCGGCTGGGGTGGCCCCCCTTCCCATCTAGGGTTAGGGGGGCAGCGGCCAAAGGGGGGAGAGGGATTTCCCCTCCCCCAAGTTGATCCCCCCTAGGGAAACCCTAGGGGTTGGCCGGCCTGGGCCTTGGAGGGCATGTGCCCCCGGCCCATTAGGCCAGGGAGCACCCCCTCGGCCCATGCTGGACCTCCTAGGTTGTGGGCCCCATGGTGGACCCTTCCGGAACCTTCTAGAACCTTCCAATCAACCACCGAAAAAATCCCGAACTTTTCCGAAACCTAGAAATCAACTTCCCTTATATGAATCTTATTCTCCGGACTATTCCGGACCTCCTCGTGACATCCTGGATCACATCCGAGACTCCGAACAAACTTCGTCTCCATACCATATTGAAATCTACTTATGCGACATCGAGCCTTAAGCGCGTCACCCTACGGTTCGCGAACTATGCAGACATGGTCGAGACTCCTCTCCGAGAAATAACCAATAGCGGGATCTGGAGATCCATAATGGCTCCCACATATTCAACGATGACTTAGTGATTGATTGAACCATTTACATACGATGCAAATTCCCTTTGTCTCGCGATATTTTACTTGTCCGAGGTTTGATCATCGGTATCTCCATACCTTGTTCAACCTCGTTACCGACAAGTACTCTTTACTCGTACCGTGGTATGTGATCTCTTATGAACCATTCATATGCTTGCAAGCTAATCAGATGACATTCCATCGAGAGGGCCCAGAGTATATCTATCCGTCATCAGGATGGACAAATCCCACTGTTGATCCATATTGTCGTGGTATCGTCACGGCATATGCCATAGGATGGCTAAAGAGAGTGGTTCCTTGTATGATCTACGGCGGTATCCGGATGCGGGTATGGGGACGAGCGACATGGCGACGTACCCAGGTTCGAGGCCCTCCGATGGAGGTGACACCTCTACTCCTGCTATGAGTGTATATGCTATATCACAGTACAATGGTGCTCCTTGAGCTGTATCCGGCTGCTCCTGGGAGGCTAAGGGAGATGATGATCTCTCTCACAGGGCATCTCTAAGACTAGGAAAAGTATGGAGTGATCGATCCCTTGCTAGGGAGGGGGTAGTGCAGTTTATATAGGCACTGGCACTTTACAAAGAAGTCCCTAAAGTCTAGTGGCCGACTTGGCCGACTCCGGCTTCCGCTCCTTCCCGAGGCGTTGACGTCATGAGCCGTTGAGGCCTCATGGCCTGTCCCATCTGCCTGCCGGGGTCAGCGGTATGGAGAGGAGGTGTCCCTGTTGCCATCATGACCTGTAGCCGTACGACGCCATGCTGCCCTGTCCGGCGGAGGCACTGTTGCTCTATGATGCGCGTAAATGTACACGTCCGTTGGGAACCCCAAGAGGAAGGTGTGATGCGCACAGCAGCAAGTTTTCCCTCAGAAAGAAACCAAGGTTATCGAACCAGTAGGAGCCAAGAAGCACATGAAGGTTGTTGGTGGAGGAGTGTAGTGCGGCGCAACACCAGTGAAACCGGCGCCAACGTGGAACCTGCACAACACAATCAAGATACTTTGCCCCAACGTAACAGCTGAGGTTGTCAATCTCACCGGCTTGCTGAAAACAAAGGATTAAGCGTATCGAGTGGAAGATGGTGTTTGTTTGCAAAGAACAGTAAAGAACAATGATTGCAGTAGAATGTATTCAGATGTAAAAGAATGGACCGGGGTCCACAGTTTTCTAGTGGTGTCTCTCCAATAAGATAACTAGCATGCTGGGTGAACAAATTATAGATGGGCAATTGACAAATAAAGATTCAATACATATCAATGATGATTACTATGAGATTTAATCAGTGGCATTACGACAAAGTACATAGACCGCTATCCAAGCATGCATCTATGCCTAAATAATCCAACTTCGGGTTAGCATCCGCACCCTCCAAGTATTAAGTTGTAAACAACGGATAATTGCATTAAGTATGGTGCGTAATGTAATCAAAACAAATATCCTTAGACAAAGCATCAATGTTTTATCCCTAGTAGCAACAGAGACATCCACAACCTTAGAACTTTCTCGCACTCGTCCCGCATTAAATGGAGGCATGAACCCACTATCGAGCATAAATACTCCCTCTTGGAGTTACAAGTATCAACTTGGCCGAGCCTCTACTAGCAACGGAGAGCATGCAAGAACATAAACAACACATATATGATAGATTGATAATCAACTTGACATAGTATTCTAGATTCATCGGATCCCATCAAACACAACATGTAGCATTACAAATAGATGATCTTGATCATGTTAGGCAGCTCACAAGATCTAAACAATGATAGCACAAGCGGAGAAGACAACCATCTAGCTACTGATATGGACCCATAGTCCAAGGATGAACTACTCACGCATCAATCCGGAGGCGGGCATGATGATGTAGAGCCCCTCCAGTGATGATTCCCCTCTCCGGCAGGGTGCCGGAGGCGATCTCCTGAATCCCCCGAGATGGGTTTGGCGGCGGCGGCGTCTCTGGAAGGTTTTCCGTATCGTGGCTCTCGGTACAGGGGTATTCGCGACGAAGGCTTTAAGTAGGCGGAAGGGCAAGTCAGGGGGCGACGCGAGGGGCCCACACGCTAGGGCCGCGCGGGCCCAAGCCTGGCCGCGCCGCCCTAGTGTGGCGTCACCTCGCGGCCCCACTTCGTATCTCCTCCGGTCTTCTGGAAGCTTCGTGGAAAAATAGGACCCAGGGCGTTGATTTCGTCCAATTCCGAGAATATTTCCTTACTAGGATTTCTGAAACCAAAAACAACAGTAAAACAAAGAATCGGCGCTTCGGCATCTTGTTAATAGGTTAGTGCCGGAAAATGTATAATAATGCTATAAAGTATGTATAAAACATTCAAGTATTGTCATAAAAGTAGCATGGAACATAAGAAATTATAGATACGTTTGAGACGTATCAAGCATCCCCAAGCTTAGTTCCTACTCGCCCTCGAGTAGGTAAACGATAACACAAATAATTTCTGAAGTGACATGCTACCAACATAACCTTGATCAACATTATTGTAAAGCATATGAGATGAATGGAGTGATCTGAAGCAAAAGATTGCTAACAAAAGATTATGACTAAATAAATGAATCATATAGCAAAACTTTTCATGAATAACACTTTCAAGACAAGCATCAATAAGACTTGCATAAGAACTAACTCATAAGCAATAAATTCTTAGTAGGATGCATTGAAGCAACACAAAGGATGATTAAGTTTCAGCAATTGCTTTCAACTTGTAACATGTATATCTCATGGATATTTGTCAACATAGAGTAATATAACAGGTATAATAAGTAAACATGTAAGAATCAATGCACACAGTTAACACAAGTGTTTGCTTCTAAGATAGAAAGAAGTAGGTAAACTGACTCAACATAAAGTAAAAGAATGGCCCTTCGCAGAGGGAAGCATGGATTACTATTTTTGTGCTAGAGCTTTTATTTTGAATACATAGAAACACTTTTGTCAACGGTAGTAATAATTCATATGTGCTATGCATAATACTTCCTACAAGTTGCAAGTCTCATGCATAGAGTACTAATAGTGCTCGCACCTTGTCCTAATCAGCTCGGATAACACGGATTATCATCGCATGACATATGTTTCAACCAAGTGTCACAAAGGGGTACCTCTATGCCGCCCGTACAAAGGTCTAAGGAGAAAGCACACATTGGATTTCTCGCTTTTGATTATTCTCAACTTAGACATCCATACCGGGACAACATAGACAACAGATAATGGACTCCTCTTTAATGCTTAAGCATTCAACAACAAATAATATTCTCATAAGAGATTGAGGTTGTATGTCCAAACTGAAACTTCCACCATGATACATGGCTTTAGTTAGCTGCCCAATGTTCTTCTCTAACAATATGCATACTCAAACCATTTGATCATGAAATCACACTTACTTCAGACAAGACGAACATGCATAGCATCTCACATGATATCCAACAAAGGTAAAAAGTTGATGGCGTCCCCAGAAACATGGTGACCGCTCAACAAGCAACTTATAAGAACTAAGACACATAACTACATATTCATCACCACAATAGTTTTTAAGCTATTTGTCCCATGAGCTATATATTCCAAAGATAAAGGAATGAAATTTTAAAGGTAGCACTCAAGTAATTTACTTTGGAATGGCAGAAAAAATACCACATAGTAGGTAGATATGGTGGACACAAATGGCATGGGTTTTGGCTCAAGGTGTTTGGATGCACGAGAAGCATTTCCTCTCAGTACAAAGTTTGGGCTAGCAAGGTTGTTTGAAGCAAACACAAGTATGAACAGGTACAGCAAAACTTACATAAGAACATATTGCAAGCATTTTAAGACTCTACACTGTCTTCCTTGTTGTTCAAACACTTTACCAGAAAATATCTAGACTTAGAGAGACCAATCATGCAAACCAAATTTTAACAAGCTCTACGGTAGTTCTCCATTAATAGATTAAACTACATGATGCAAGAGCTTAAACATGATCTAATGAGAGCTCAAAACAATTGCCAAATTTCCAAACCATATGCAGCATTTTCTGATTCCAACCAAATAGCAATTTAACGAAGCAATTTCAGCCTTCGCCATAAACATTAAAGCATAATTAAGAACACAAGTGTTCCATATGAAAAAGCGGAGCGTAATATCTCCAATATAAGGATGGTGGGATCCAACTTTATTCAAACCAAAACGAAAATAAAAGCAAACCGACGCTCCAAGTAAAGAACATAAGATATGATGGAATAAAAATATAGTTTCACTAGAAGTGACCTGATAAGTTGTCGATGAAGAAGGGGATGCCTTGGGCATCCCCAAGCTTAGATGCTTGAGTCTTCTTAAAATATGCAGGGATGAACCACCGGGGCATCCCCAAGCTTAGACCTTTCACTCTTCTTGATCATAGTATATCATCCTCTTCTCTTGACCCTTGAAAACTTCCTCCACACCAAACTTCAAGCAAACTCATTAGAGGGTTAGTGCATAATTAAAAATTCACACATTCAGAGGTGACACAATCATTCTTAACACTTCTGGACATTGCAAAAAGCTTCTGAAAGTTAATGGAACAAAGAAACTCATTCAACATAGCAAAAGCGGCAATGCGAAATAAAAGGCAGAATCTGTCAAAACAGAACAGTCCGTAAAGACGAATTTTGCAGGGGCACTTAACTTGCTCAAACGGAAAAACTCAAAACTAATGAAAGTTGCGTACATATCTGAGGATCACGCACGTAAATTTGCAGATTTTTTTGATTTTTTCTTAGAGAGATCTGCGCGAATTCGTGACAGACAGCAATTCTGTTTCTGCGCAACAATCCAAATCTAGCATCAACTTTACCATAGAAACTTTACTTGGCACAAAAACATGATAAGGATAGGTTGCTACAGTAGTAAACAACTTCCAAGACTCAACAATACAGTAAATAAAATGAAACTTGGGTTATCTCCCAAGAAGTGCTTTTCTTTAACGCCTTTCAGCTAGGCGCAGAAAGTGCAAATCAAGTATTTTCTAGGGATGGAACATCAACATCATTACCTGAGGAGTCGGGAGTTTTCTCAACAATGCATTGTATCTGGTCTATATAAGTAACTCCTCTTTCATTGCTCCTAGGCTTACTATTCTCATCAAACAAATTTTCAGGAACAAGCCAAGCATAGTTATTTTCTAAAGCTTCATGCATCCCTAGGAGCTTACTAGGTATTGGTGCTTTAATTTCCTTACCATCATTAACATTATTAGTATACCTTATTCTATCCATGTCCATCATTTCAAGTGTTCTTTTAAAATCAGGGAAGAAACCAAGCCTCTTATGCTTGATAAAAACTTTTCTAGCTTCTTTAGCTATATCTTCAAATTCTCTAACAAGGACTTTTAAAACAAAATCTATATTTTCTCCCATCTCCATATCCGAAAGTGTAAGAAACATATGTTGTATTATGGGATTGAGATTAACAAATCTAGTTTCCAACATGTGTACTGAACAGGTAGAAGCACTTTCATAAGTAGGAGCAGTTTTTAATAATGGTATATCTTTAAAATCTTCATCCATACTAACATGGGTGAAAAATTCTTCTATACTATCTCTTCCAATGATAGACCCTTGTCCTACCGGTATATCTTTCAAAGTAAACTTAGGATGAAGCATGATGAAATAAGCAAAAAGTAAACTAAACAAGTAAAGTAAAGACAAGTAACTATTTTTTTTGTGTTTTGATATAGAACAGGTAAATAAAACAGAAAGTAAAGTAACTAATTTTTTTGTGTTTTTAATATGAAGCAAACAAGACAGTAAATAAAGTAAAGTAAAGCAAGACAAAAACAAAGTAAAGAGATTGGATGTGGAGACTCCCCTTGCAGCGTGTCTTGATCTCCCCGGCAACGGCGTCAGAAAAAGAGCTTGATGCGCGGAAATGTACACGTCCGTTGGGAACCCCAAGAGGAAGGTGTGATGCGCACAGCAACAAGTTTTCCCTCAGAAAGAAACCAAGGTTATCGAACCAGTAGGAGTCAAGAATCACGTGAAGGTTGTTGGTGGAGGAGTGTAGTGCGGCGCAACACCAGTGAAACCGGCGCCAACGTGTGGAACCTGCACAACACAATCAAGATACTTTGCCCCAACGTAACAGTGAGGTTGTCAATCTCACCGGCTTGCTGAAAACAAAGGATTAAGCGTATCGAGTGGAAGATGGTGTTTGTTTGCAAAGAACAGTAAAGAACAATGATTGCACTAGAATGTATTTAGATGTAAAAAATGGACTGGGGTCCACAGTTCACTAGTGGTGTCTCTCCAATAAGATAACTAGCATGCTGGGTGAACAAATTATAGATGGGCAATTGACAAATAAAGATTCAATACATATCAATGATGATTACTATGAGATTTAATCAGGGCATTACGACAAAGTACATAGACCGCTATCCAGCATGCATCTATGCCTAAATAATCCACCTTCGAGTTAGCATCCGCACCCCCTCCAAGTATTAAGTTGTAAACAACAGATAATTGCATTAAGTATGGTGCGTAATGTAATCAACACAAATATCCTTAGACAAAGCATCGATGTTTTATCCCTAGTAGCAACAAGACATCCACAACCTTAGAACTTTCTCGGCACTCGTCCCGCATTAAATGGAGGCATGAACCCACTATCGAGCATAAATACTCCCTCTTGGAGTTACAAGTATCAACTTGGCCAGAGCCTCTACTAGCAACGGAGAGCATGCAAGAACATAAACAACACATATATGATAGATTGATAATCAACTTGACATAGTATTCCAGATTCATCGGATCTCATCAAACACAACATGTAGCATTACAAATAGATGATCTTGATCATGTTAGGCAGCTCACAAGATCTAAACAATGATAGCACAAGCGGAGAAGACAACCATCTAGCTACCGCTATGGACCCATAGTCCAAGGATGAACTACTCACGCATCAATCCGGAGGCGGGCATGATGATGTAGAGCCCCTCCCGGTGATGATTCCCCTCTCCGGCAGGGTGCCGGAGGCGATCTCCTGAATCCCCCGAGATGGGATTGGCGGCGGCGTCTCTGGAAGGTTTTCCGTATCGTGGCTCTCGGTACAGGGGTATTCGCGACGAAGGCTTTAAGTAGGCGGAAGGGCAAGTTAGGGGGCGATGCGAGGGGCCCACACGCTAGGGCCGCGCGGGCCCAAACCTGGCCGCGCCGCCCTAGTGTGGCGTCACCTCGCGGCCCCACTTCGTATCTCCTCTGGTCTTGTGGAAGCTTCGAGGAAAAATAGGACCCTGGGCGTTGATTTCGTCCAATTCCGAGAATATTTCCTTACTAGGATTTCTGAAACCAAAAATAGCGTAAAACAAAGAATTGGCGCTTCGGCATCTTGTTAATAGGTTAGTGCCGGAAAATGTATAATAATGCTATAAAGTATGTATAAAACATTCAAGTATTGTCATAAAAGTAGCATGGAACATAAGAAATTATAGATACGTTTGAGACGTATCACTCTACAGTGCCCCGCCCTTTACGGAAGGTGAGATCATCGTGGACTTTAGGAGCCGGACTACCTTCCCAGTTCCTTCTCCTGCAAGCCTCGCCAACCCAGACCATATCAGGGAGAGACAAACCAAGCCGGATATGACAAAGTGAAACCGGCCTAGCCACAACACAGTCGGTCATAGCTAGGCCAGCGTGGACTTTGAATCAGCCGACTCCCAAGGCAGCCGGCCATGGCTCTAGCCGGATGCTCCTCAGCCGGCCTTTGCCGCGGGCCGACAGGCCTTGAGCCGGTTGTTCTTAGTCCTTTGCCCTACCCGGGGTCTTCCCCCCGACATTAGTCCCCGAAGCTGGAAAGGTCCTGCGTAAAGAAGGACCTAGGCAGGTTTCCCTGACCCTTAGTCTTTGATCTCGCGGATTGTCCTTTGAAAAGCACCCGAGGGGCTGACTGAGAATTTCCGTTAAGCCGGCTGCGCCCTCTTCTGGCTTGCTCCATCCGGCTGCTCTCGAGCCGGACGCCACTTTGTTGTGTGGATTTTTTATATTTTAATCGCTGGAGGCTGTTCCGCCTTGTTAGGAAAGTTTTTAGGCCGGGTTCGAGTAAAACGTCCGGCTGCGGCTTGGGCGCGCCGGAGTCTCCGCCGCCTTGGGCCCTGCGCCCGACTTGACGGTTTCTGACTTCGCTGCAGCGACCGTTTCGTCCGGTCACATCGCTGTCCCCTACGGATCCTTTGCGGTCGTCGGCGACGTGGTGTGGCCATTTCCAGTAACCGCAGCAGTAGTGGGCGCAGTTACGGCGCAGTAAATCCATGATCGTGGCCCACGATCGCCACGTGGCGGCGCGTCGCGCGGGGCAGGCGGCTATAAATGCGTCGGGGCGGTACCGAGGAGCCTATCTTCCTCACTTCATCTCCGCGCCCAAACTCTGCCTCTCCCGCTCGAGCGATTTCTTTCACACCACCGCAAATCTCCGGCGACCTCCTGGCGAACTCCGGCGGACAAGCGCGGCCACGCTCTCCCGCCATTCCGCAGCCGTCCGCGCGCCCAGCCGTCGCCACGGGTCCTCGCGCTTCGACGGCACGTTCTCCGCCGCAGCCGCCGTCGCCGCCGTCTCGCGGCTCTTCTTCTCCTTCCACGCTCTCGTGGTCTTCCTCATCTTCTTCGTCCACGACAATGGCTCCTCCGAGCGGATCCTGGGAGGGCTCGTACATGAAGGAGGACGACATCGCGCGCCTCGTTCGTCTTCGCCGGATCCTGCCGGGGGTGATCACGCGGGCACCCGGCGCGGAGGTGGAGCCGACCCCCGAACCCGGCGAGCGCGTCGTCTTCGGGGCGCACTTCGACCGGGGGCTGGGCCTGCCGGCTTCGCCCTTCTTCCGGCGCTTCCTCGACTTCTTCGGTCTGCAGCTGCATCACCTTCCGGCTAACGCCTGCGTCCTGCTGAGCTGTTACGTGGCCTTCATGGAGGGTTACGCCGGCTTGTGACCGGACGTCGACTTCTGGAGCCGGCTCTTCTACTTGAAGACCCAGACCACCAACGGCCAGCTGCGCGTCTGCGGCGCCGCCTCCATCTACTCCCGCACGGGCACGCCCTTCCCGAAGATCCCGACGGTGGACTCGGTGAAGAAGTGGCAGATGTCCTTCTTCTATGTGCGGAACGAGAACCCACTGTTCGACCGGCTCAACCTGCCGGAGTACAACCCGACACCTCCTGTCGGCCGGATCAACTGGGGCCACAACGCCAAGTCGGCGGACCCGACTGCCGAGGTAAACCTCCTCTGGGACTTTCTGCTGGGCTGCACCACGGAGGGCCAGCTGCGCGCCGAGGACCTCCTCTGCACCATCGCCTCCCGCCGGGTGCTGCCTCTGCAGGTCCGTGCCCACAAGATCGGGCACATGTCCGGCCGGTTCGATCCGACCCGGATGTCTAGGGCGGAGCTCACCAAGGCTCAGGTCGCCCGGCGGGTGAACTTCATCTCGGTGGCGAAAATGCCCGAGGACGGGAACTGGAACTGGGGGATGGAGCCTCACAGCCGGGCGGAACCACCGGAGTTGGTGAGTGTTTATACGTTGGCTGAATTCCAGCTTGTGACTGCGTGGCCGGCTTCTTTCTCACATGCTTTCTTGTTTGTCTACAGCTTTTCGTCTGCCAGAGGGTTGAAGACGGCGACCTGTCGCAGAAGGTCTGGACGGCCGACCACGTCGATCCCGCTGACCAAGCCGGCGACGACGACTTGCCGGAGGCGGATGACCAAGGCGGCCAAGGGGAGCACAACCCGCCGCCTTCTCCGGAGCAGCAGGAGGAGGACGAGCCGGCGTCGTCCACCGCCTCGCCGGTTCGAGCGGTGCATCTAGCCGCGAGGCCGCCTTCCACCTCGGCGACTTCTTCGTCTGCGCCCAAGGGGAAGAAACGGGCCAGCAGTGGGCGGTCCACGGCCGCGCTGGAGGCGAGGGCCCAGAACCAGCGCCGGCTGGGGCCCAAGAAGGTTCCGGAGATGCCCGGGTGAGTTTCTCTTACGCTTTGTTTGATTCCTTTTCTTTCCTTATCTTCTTGCTTATCTTCTCTTGTTTGGCCGACTAGGGCTGCCATCAAGTTTGCCCAGGGTACCGGCTCTGGCTCGGCCCCTGCAGCGGATTCAGGGCTGCAGCGGCGGAGGAGGGAGCCGACTCCGCAGCCGCCATCGCGCCCACGTACGCCGCCTGTTGTCCCGCCGCCTTCTACGGGGGCAGGTCTTTCTTCAGCTGCACCTCCGCCAGGTGCCTCTGCCTCCGGCAATCGTGGCGAGTCGGCGCCGCGTGCCAGTGATGTCTACGGGTGCTTCTATTCTTGTAGACAGTGTTGGGCCTCCAAGAGCAGAGGTTTGTAGAACAGCAGCAAGTTTCCCTTAAGTGGATTACCCAAGGTTTATCGAACTCAGGGAGGAAGAGGTCAAAGATATCCCTCTCATGCAACCCCGCAACCACAAAGCAAGAAGTCTCTTGTGTCCCCAACACACCTAATAGGTGCACTAGTTCGGCGAAGAGATAGTGAAATACAAGTGGTATGAATGAATATGAGCAGAGAGTACGGCGCCGTAAAAGTGCTTGCTGGCGTGCGGTTGATGGTAGTAATATTGCAGGAAGTAAACATGCAATGAGTAACGCAAAGAAACAAGAAACAAGCAGCGATAGCGATATTTAGGAACAAGGCCTAGGGAATAGACTTTCACTAGTGGACACTCTCAACATTGATCACATAACAGAATAGATAAATGCATACTCTACACTCTCTTGTTGGATGATGAACACATTGCGTAGGATTACACGAACCCTCAATGCCGGAGTTAACAAGCTCCACAATTCAATGTTCATATTTAAATAATCTTAGAGTGCATGAAAGATCGACACGACTAAACCAAGTACTAACTTAGCATGCACACTGTCACCTTCACGCCATGTAGGAGGAATAGATCACATCAATACCATCATAGCAATAGTTAACTTCATAATCTACAAGAGATCATAATCATAGCCTACGCCAAGTACTAACACGGATGCACACACTGTCACCATTACATCGTGTAGGAGGAATAAAACTACTTTAATAACTTCACTAGAGTAGCACATAGATAAATTGTGATACAAAACACATTGCAATCATAAAGAGATATAAATAAGCACTTCACTATGCCATTCATAACAGTGAATAAGTATTCTGTGAAATATAGCCTAAGAGACCCACACGGTGCACACGCTGTCACCTTTACACACGTGGGACAAGGAGTCTCCGGAGATCACATAAGTAAAACTCACTTGACTAGCATAATGACATCTAGATTACAAGCATCATCATATGAATCTCAATCATGTAAGGCAGCTCATGAGATTATTGTATTGAAGTACATAGAGAGAGATGAACCACATAGCTACCGGTACAGCCCCGAGCCTCGATGGAGAACTACTCCCTCTTCATGGGAGCAGCAGCGGTGATGAAGATGGCGGTGGAGATGGCAGCGGTGTCGATGGAGAAGCCTTCCGGGGGCACTTCCCCGTCCGGCGGCGTGCCGGAACAGAGACTCCTGTCCCCCAGATCTTAGCTTCGCGATGGCGGCGGCTCTGGAAGGTTTCGCGTACCGTGGCTTCTTCCGTAAGGGTTTTCGACGCAGGGGCTTTATATAGGCGAAAGGGCAGCGTCAGAAGGTCGAAGGGGCGACGACACCATAGGCTGGCGCGGCCAGGGCCCAGGCCGCGCCACCCTATCATCTGGGGCCCACAGGGCCCTCCTCTGGCGGCTCTCGGGCGTTCTGGATGCTTCCGGGCAAAATAGGAACCTGGGCATTGATTTCGTCCAATTCCGAGAATATTTCGTTACTAGGATTTCTGAAACCAAAAACAGCAGAAAACGAGAACCGGCACTTCGGCATCTTGTTAATTGGTTAGTTCCAGAAAATGCGTAAATACGACATATAATGTGCATAAAACATGTAGGTATCATCAATAAAGTAGCATGGAACATAAGAAATTATCGATACGTTGGAGACGTATCAGCATCCCCAAGCTTAGTTTTGCTCGTCCCGAGCAGGTAAAACGATAACAAAGATAATTTCTTAAGTGACATGCCATCATAACCTTGATCATACTATTTGTTACCACCCGATTTTGGCCAAATCAGGAGATGGGCCGCAAGTGAAGATGGGCTTGAAGGACGTACACGTGGAGCATCGTTGAAGCGGCCTTGTGCTAAGAGTTTGGGCTAAGTTGCCCATGTATCTGTAATATAGTAGATCGTATTGTATTTAGATTAAAAGATAGAGTCTGGCCCGTGCACGGTTAGGTGCACGCCTCAATTAGAAAGTCCCTTGGACTATAAATATGTATCTAGGGTTATCGGAAAAGGAGGACAATCATCGTTCAACCAACACAAATCAGGCGCATCGCCACCCCTTTCTTCGAGGGTTTCTCCCGGGTAAGCACCATGCTGCCTAGATCGCATCTAGCGATCTAGGCAGTATACGTTTATTCGTTACCTTGTACTGCTCGTGCTGAAGCCTTGTTGATGGCGAGCAATACTATTTATCCTTAGGTGTCTAGGGGCTTGCATTGATGCTTTCGCGTGCATATCTGTGTGGCAATGACGTCCCTCGACACCTAGCTGCCCTTACACCTATCCAGGTGTAAGGGCAGCATCTTGCTTGTTCTTTACTTAGTAGATCCGATCCGTTATAGTTGCTCCCTGCTCCGCAGGGATTAGTTTAATATCTGCATAGTTAGGCCTTATGCTGGGGTCGGAGGATCCGGTAGTGCGTTAGATGTTGTTTACCGTCCCTGCGAGGGATGTTCCGGGAATCAACGTTATGTTGGTTTTTAGGCCTCTCGTAGGGGTAGTTTGCATCATCTTCCGTAGCTGCTAGGCCCGATCGCACGTAGGACGTTCCGGTTATGCGGTGAAAACCCTAAACCTGTCGTGGATCGTTTTAGCTTTGTTCCGATCAAGCAGGATCCCCATGCCATTGTAAATCCAACGTGAAACATGGGGTGATCGGCTCCTTGAGCCGATCCACAGGAAACCTCGATGAGCCGATAGGGCTCGTATTTAATGTTTACGTGTCTACCATGCAGGAACAATCGAAGCACTCTAACACCTTCCCGATCGGGTCTAGGTCGGGTGGCACGCCCTAGCAACCGCCGGGACGTGGCTGGAAGATTTGCGGGACGACGCGAGGTGCCAGGGTCCACTAAGCGGCCCTGGGAGCTTCCCGGCTCTTCGTGTTGCTTAGCCATTGCCCGTCGGTGGGTTTTGGAGGGTAACACATTCTGGCACGCCCGGTGGGACCTCTTCTGCAACATTCACGTCAACACCGACATCCGAGATGGCAGAGGAGCAGATCACATACAAGGATCTCCCTGCGGAGCACAAGAAGAAATACGATGAGCTGAAGGCCATCTGTGAAGCCGAGCTCATCGGCTCCTTTGAAACAACCCGTTCTCACAACATTAAGCTCAAAGGAAACACGTGTCCGTCGCATGGCATCAACACAGTAGATCTAAGCCACTCCATAAGGGAGCCAGGGTTCTCCTTTAGTGTCAACATGGCCAGGCTAGTGAACTGCCACAACGCGGACAAAGCAGAGAGTAGCCACTCTCGTGGCAAAGATAAAGAGGAGGCCGTTCCACGCGACCGGCCCCAAGATGATGACAGACGGTACCTAATCGAGGAGGAGGTGAGAAGCACGCGGTATCAACGCCCACTCTCCGCACATCTCCTCAACAAATGTGAGCAGCCGTATGACCGACGTCGGCGCTACGACGAAGACGACGAAAGATATCGTCGGTCTGATGCAGTCAGGAGGTACCGTCAGTATGATAGAAACAACGACAGGTACGAACGCTACGCTAGAGGGAGGTCAAGGGAGCAAGACAACGTGGATAAGCACTGGAACTGTCCCTTCTTCAAACATTGCTGGGACTCAGGAATGAGCCGATTGCCAACAATCGAGAACCGCCCGCAGTGCAAACAGCAAAGGAGGAGGACCAATGTAGATTCAGTGTTCGAGCGCCTAGGGCCTCTCCCACCTATTAACAAACGAGCTGAGTCATCTCAAGAAGAAGACTTCGAGGAGTCAGATGGAGAAGAAGATAGGAATCACCGACCAAGGTGGTGCCCTGATGGACTCAGCCACTCTCGAAGCGTAGAGTGCAGCGGCCGCGAAACCCGGAAGAAGCCGAGGCACGGCACTCGTACACGTTGAGAAGAGCACGGCCCGACCTGGCCGTGAAAATTCAGCAAACATTGGAGACGAAGGCGCGCCCGCCAAAGAAAGTATGGCGCCCAAAACAGGCGAAAGCCGATGCACAGGCATCGGCTGATGCCGACGTAGAGACGTCGGCTGGTACAAACACAGTATTTAGGATCTCGTCAGAGATTTATGACCCAAGACGTGGTGAACATGCCTCCGTCGAGTCACGTCACCATAATAAGAGACCGATAAGTTGTAAACCCTCATCAAGCATCATAATGGAAAAGGAGGTCGATTTTAGCAATCGGCCAGCATTATCCTCAACATACGCTTTGCCGGTGTTCAACATTGACCTGGCAAGCGATGGAAAGCTGGGGTATGGGTTTACGTCGGATGACAAGTTAGAAGAGGTTGAGGAAGTCAAGAAGGATATCGAGAAGATGCTGGACGCCAGATGCCTCAGGCCGTACAGGTACACTGAATGGACTTCCAGTGTTGCACTTACGGAGAAAAAGGATGGCCGATGGCGCGTGGCTATAGATGTCCGGAACCTCAATGGCGCTACTCCACCAGATGGATAGTCGGGTCGACAACTGCGAGGGAAGCCGATCCCAGCGATCGGCTAAAATTGTTCTGACCACGTGTGTTCACTGTTGTGCTGTTTATCATGGTGAGTTGTGCGATAATCTTGAATTGGCTGAAAAGCCGATATCTTCAATCACTCGAAAGATTCGTCTTGGGGGGGCATACACACAGAGAAGGGTTAAGGCCATGGAATATGTACCCAAGGGAGCCGATTCACAAGATCGGGCGGCTAAATATAAAACAAAAAAAAATGCAGGATTACAAGTTCAGTACAACATTCAGTGGATTACACAGAGAGATTCTTCTGAAGAAATTCATCAAGAGCACGAAGGGCGTCAGTGCGGATACGGTCCACCTCGGCAATCTCAGTCTCGTCGTCTTCGTCTTTGCCTGTCACCAGCTGGCCGCTCAGAGCGCGAATCTCCGCCAGATCGGTTTTCAGATCGGCTGTGAGGCCTTGCGCTTCCTCTCGAGAGCGGGCAATGAAGGTCTTGTCCTCTTGGATAAGCTGCTTGGTCATCTTCACCCTCTCTTCAAGGCTCTCCAGTTCCTTGCGCAGGGTTTCGAGTTCCGCATTATTGGCAGAAGTATCAGTCTTGGCGTCCAGAGCAGTCTTTTTCTCGTTAAGCCGTTGACATTTCTCTGCAATATCGGCTCTCAATGGGAGCTGAGCGCGACGAAGGGTAATTCTTTGGCGAGCCGATTGCACTCCTGATTTGAAAGCCGACAGGGTCGCAGCTGGCCAAAGCTTCACCCGCAGTGTCACGGGAAGACGAGGCTGGATTTCATCGAGGATACCTTTGATTGCCTCGGGATTTTCGACCAAGATCTCAACTGAGGAGGAGAGCAAAGCCTTGAGGCGCTGAAGGGGGCCACGGACCATTTCAAGATTTGGCTCTTCACTTGCTTTGGGAGCAGCTGGCTCGATGGATTCAGGATCGAACGTCAGTAAGCTTGAAGGATCACACCCCTGACGGACAAACAAGAGCGACGTGAATATACAACACATGAGAGGATAGGGCCAAGGGAGTAGAATTTACCTCTCCCAAAGAAGGAGGAGCGGCCGGTTTAGGGATAATCGGCTGTGCTGCGGGTTTGGCCAGGTTAGCCACTTGGCCAGCCACACTTGTCGAGGCGGCCAAATCTAGTGTGGCAGATGGCCTCGGTACCTCTTCAACGTCCCCGCTAGAGGTCTCATTGGTCTGCAAAAGAAATGGTGAGTCGACGCGAGCCGGCAATGAGATGACATGAGGCATGGACTGGTGAAGTAATTACGTTTGAAACCTCCTGGCTTGGCGAGGAGACTGGTGAGCCTTTGCGAACCCGTTGGACACAGCGACGTTTCACGCGAGACCCTGTTTTGATCGGAGCGGGGGTGGTAGCAGGTTCGGGAGCAGACCTTTGCCTAGTCGACAAAGGTGAGTCCGTCTGACTCTGTGTGGTGGATCTCTCGGAGGCGCCCGGGTTCATGTCCCTCTGTCTAGAATGTTCATCCTCGCTGGAGTTCTCCTCGGTGGAAGTCTGTGAAAAGAGGCATAAGCATGTTGTGAAGGACCGGGAGGATGGATAAATGTGAGCAAGGCACGGGTTGGCTTACTTGCAAGGTGTCTTGGACGGGAGCTTTGCGCTTCAAGGTCTTCCTGGCAGCTACTTTCCTCACTGCCTTCCTCGCTTGGGTGGAAGCTCGGGGGGCAACTGGCCCCGAGGGTGCTTTATTTTTGGAAGCCGATTTCGGTGAAATCGGCTGGCCTTGCATTATGACTTGTTTCAGGGATGGCGAGTTTCGGCAGAAGAGTACCACCGGGGCCGGTGGGAGGAATGTGAAGGGAGAGCCGTCAGCTTGCTTGGGCTCTGGGCCATCTTGTTCCTGCCAAGAGATAGAGCCAGGGTTTCAGACAACCATTATGAACAATCGCAAGAAAATTATATGCAATGGTACCTGATGTGTGGTGTCATGTTCGGCATCAAGCTGCTTCAGCGACGGTCCTAGGGCTCTTCTGAAGGCATGAGTCTTCCACATGGTCCACCAAGTCTCAAAACCATCGGTAGTGGTGGTGAAGCAGAGGTTGTTGGGGATTGGGATTGCCAGAGCGTCAAAGAAGGTGTAACACCTTTGGCCAGTAAGGATGTCAGGCAGTTCAGCTCTGCTTGCTGTCAAGTGATGGAGGAAGAAGTGTGGGGGCACTTGCCCGAGACCAAGTTGCCGAGCTGCTACCACCGGTTGGTAAGATTTGTAGCCGGGCTTGGTGATCCGGTTAGAGGTGCTCATGCCGACGGGGAGGAAACAAGGGCGGATCATGATAGAAAACAAGTGCCGGGTGCTAGCGTCATCGGCAAAGCTGTCCAACCGGAAGGAGACTGGGTTCTCAAAGTTGTCCGATTCTGTGTAAGGGAAGAACAGGGGGTTGCTTGAGCCTTGGAAGAAGATCTGGAACCACCCTGCTGCTTCCTTAGGAATTAGCTTGCTGCCTGGAAGGCCATACAGGGCTTGACCATAACTAGTGCATCGGATCTCCCTCCCGTCGGTATCTGGGAAGGTGCAGGTGGCCAGAGGTGGGAAGTCTGGGATTTGGTTCTGGAAGTATAGCTGAGCCCATAATTGAATAAACCACCAGGGACCCCCTGTCTTTACTGTCCTTTGAGAGAACAGTTTGATCGACATCAGCTGGAGAGATCGATAGACCTCCCCAAGGAACAGTTTGCCAAGGCCAAGACGAGTACCTTTAGCAAGTTCGTAGGCCAGGGAAAGGTAATTCTTAGTTGGGGCGAGAGAAGGACCGCAGAATATGAAGTGCTCCAGCCAGAAGTTTAAGAAGGCCGTGTGTTCTCTCTCGGTTACAGGGCCTTTGGTTTTCATATACCGCTTGAGGTAGGCGCCCCAGCTTGTGCACTCTATTTTAGAAGAGAGGGTGAACGGGACCTTTGGCAATTTAAAAGCAGAGGGGCTGGGAGATGCAATGTCAAGACCTGTGATCATGGTTACATCCAGCAGAGTTGGCGTCATGGGGCCATGACCAAACATAAAACAGTTCAGTGCGTCGGACCAAAAGTAGCCGATGGTTTTCAGAATGTTCTCATTCTTTTCAAGAGGAGACAATGATAATGACAATGCATCGGCTATCCCTATCGTTTCCCAGGTGGCATAATGAGTCTTGGATACTCTATTGTACCATGCCACCCAACCTTCAGGAGGATTAGGCCAGGCTCGCAGGCAGTCGGCCCAGGAAGTCAGATCTAGATTCTGGTTCACGAAGGGGATTCTGTTGGCCTCACAGGAGATTAAGTGGGCAGGACTCTCGGAAGAACGGGGGCCAAGACACATGGAATTTGGGAGAGAAGGATGCGGCAACAGGATGTCGGAGGCCTAAAATTAATAACGGAATAGAACATTAATTCAGGTGTTCCTCTGTTCAATCTTGAGATTGATCCTAATGGCGAAGGAGCAGTGGAGTATTACCTTCAGACCGGAGACCATGGCGTTGGTGTTGGAAGACTCCACCATTTGATGCGCTCGCGAGTTGGGGCGGCGCGGCTGAGATCCGAAGCTCGTGAAGCCGTGCGGGCGGCGGATTTTGGGGATCCGAGTTTGCTTTCTCAGACGGAGGTTGCTAGTTACCGTTTGGAGGGACAATTAGGTTTGCCCTTGCTCGTTTTATGGTAGAGGCCGATGCGACGCCATCGGCTCTTTTGGGGGTTGTTTGACTTTGGCCGTCGGCCAAGTTAATTAGAAGCCGATAGCTCAAAAGAGAAGGAACAAAAAGAAGAGCCGATTACTCGGGAGTTGCCAGAACTGTTAGATCGTGCGGAAAAGAATGGGAGGCAAGATGTCATCATGAAGAAAACTGCGACAGTTCTGCCACGACATGACCTTTCAAAGGAGACAGATGGTTTTGCAATTATCATTATCAAAACCAGGGGGGCATGTGTTACCACCCGATTTTGGCCAAATCAGGAGATGGGCCGCAAGTGAAGATGGGCTTGAAGGACGTACACGTGGAGCATCGTTGAAGCGGCCTTGTGCTAAGAGTTTGGGCTAAGTTGCCCATGTATCTGTAATATAGTAGATCGTATTGTATTTAGATTAAAAGATAGAGTCTGGCCCGTGCACGGTTAGGTGCACGCCTCAATTAGAAAGTCCCTTGGACTATAAATATGTATCTAGGGTTATCGGAAAAGGAGGACAATCATCGTTCAACCAACACAAATCAGGCGCATCGCCACCCCTTTCTTCGAGGGTTTCTCCCGGGTAAGCACCATGCTGCCTAGATCGCATCTAGCGATCTAGGCAGTATACGTTTATTCGTTACCTTGTACTGCTCGTGCTGAAGCCTTGTTGATGGCGAGCAGTACTATTTATCCTTAGGTGTCTAGGGGCTTGCATTGATGCTTTCGCGTGCATATCTGCGTGGCAATGCCGTCCCTCGACACCTAGCTGCCCTTACACCTATCCAGGTGTAAGGGCAGCATCTTGCTTGTTCTTTACTTAGTAGATCCGATCCGTTATAGTTGCTCCTGCTCCGCGAGGGATTAGTTTAATATCTCGCATAGTTAGGCCTTATGCTCGGGGTCGGAGGATCCGGTAGTGCGTTAGATGTTGTTTACCGTCCTCGCGAGGGATGTTCCGGGAATCAACGTTATGTTGGTTTTTAGGCCTCTCGTAGGGGTAGTTTGCATCATCTTCCGTAGGCTGCTAGGCCCGATCGCACGTAGGACGTTCCGGTTATGCGGTGAAAACCCTAAACCGTCGTGGATCGTTTTAGCTTTGTTCTGATCAAGCAGGATCCCCATGCCATTGTAAATCCAACGTGAAACATGGGGCGATCGGCTCCTTGAGCCGATCCATAGGGAAACCTGATGAGCCGATAGGGCTCGTATTTAATGTTTACGTGTCTACCATGCAGGAACAATCGAAGCACTCTAACACCTTCCCGATCGGGTCTAGGTCGGGTGGCACGCCCTAGCAACCGCCGAGACGTGGGCTGGAAGATTTGCGGGACGACGCGAGGTGCCAGGGTCCACTAAGCGGCCCTGGGAGCTTCCCGGCTCTTCGTGTTGCTTAGCCATTGCCCGTCGGTGGGTTTTGGAGGGTAACACTATTGTAAACATATGTAATGAATGCAGCGATCAAAACAATGGTAATGACATGAGTAAACAAGTGAATCATAAAGCAAAGACTTTTCATGAATAGTACTTCAAGACAAGCATCAATAAGTCTTGCATAAGAGTTAACTCATAAAGCAATAAATCAAAGTAAAGGTGTTGAAGCAACACAAAGGAAGATTAAATTTCAGCGGTTGCTTTCAACTTATAACATGTATATCTCATGGATATTGTCAACATAGAGTAATATAACAAATGCAATATGCAAGTATGTAGGAATCAATGCACAGTTCACACAAGTGTTTGCTTCTTGGGATGGAGAGAAATAGGTGAACTGACTCAACATAAAGGTAAAAGAATGGTCCTTCAAAGAGGAAAGCATCGATTGCTATATTTGTGCTAGAGCTTTTATTTTGAAAACATAAAGAGAGCAAAAAAAAATAAAGTTTTGAGAGGTGTTTGTTGTTGTCAACGAATGGTAGCGGGTACTCTAACTACCTCATCAACCAGACTTTCAAGAGCGGCTCCCATGAAGGACGTTATCTCTACCAGCAAGGTAGATCATCCCTCTTCTCTTTTGTTTACACATGTACTTTAGTTTAGTTTTTCTTTATTTATGGATGACACTCCTCCCAACCTTTTGCTTACACAAGCCATGGCTAACCGAATCCTCGGGTGCCTTCCAACATTCACATACCATGGAGGAGTGTCAATTTGCAAATTTAAGTTGCTTACTGATAGATCAGAGCAAAACATGTGAAGAGAATTATTAATGCAAGTTAATTAATTGAGGCTGGGAACCTCATTGCCGGCTCTTTTTGCAAAATTATTGGATAAGCGGATGAAGCCACTAGTCCATTGTGAAAGTCTCGTCAAAAGTAAATGACAAGATCGAAAGATAAAACACCACATACTTCCTCATGAGCTATAAAACATTGACACAAATAAGAGGTAATAACTTTTGAATTGTTTAAAGGTAGCACTCAAGCAATTTACTTTGGAATGGCGGAGAAATACCATGTAGTAGGTAGGTATGGTGGACACAAATGGCATAGTGGTTGGCTCAAGGATTTTGGATGCATGAGAAGTATTCCCTCTCGATACAAGGTTTAGGCTAGCAAGGTTATTTGAAGCAAACTCAAGGATGAACCGGTGCAGCAAAACTCACATAAAAGACATATTGTAAACATTATAAGACTTTACACCGTCTTCCTTGTTGTTCAAACTCAATACTAGAAATTATCTAGACCTTATAGAGACCAAATATGCAAACCAAATTTTAGCAAGCTCTATGTATTTCTTCATTAATGGGTGCAAAGTATATGATGCAAGAGCTTAAACATGAGCACAACAATTGCCAAGTATCACATTATCCAAGACATTTTACCAATTACTACATGTAGCATTTTCCAATTCCAACCATATAACAATTTAACGAAGAGGAAACTTCGCCATGAATATTATGAGCTAAGAACACATGTGTTCATACGAACCAGCGGAGCGTGTCTCTCTCCCACACAAGCATTTATTCAAACAAAAACAAAAACAAAAACATACGAGACGCTCCAAGTAAAGTACATAAGATATGACCGAATAAAAATATAGTTTCAAGAGAAGGAACCTGATACTTTGTCGATGAAGAAGGGGATGCCTTGGGCATCCCCAAGCTTAGACGCTTGAGTCTTCTTGAAATATGCAGGGATGAACCACGGGGACATCCCCAAGCTTAGAGCTTTCACTCCTCTTGATCATAGTATATCATACTCCTCTCTTGACCCTTGAAAACTTCCTTCACACCAAACTTCAAGCAAACTCATTAGAGGGTTAGTGCACAATCAAAAATTCACATGTTCAGAGGTGACACAATCATTCTTAACACTTCCGGACATTGCACAAAACTTCTGAAAGTTAATGGAACAAAGAAACTCATTCAACTTAACAAAAGCGGCAATGCGAAATAAAAGGCAGAATCTGTCAAAAACAGAACAGTCCGTAAAGACGAATTTTAAAATGGCACCAGACTTGCTCAAATGGAAAAACTCAAAACCAATGAAAGTTGCGTACATATCTGAGGATCACGCTCGTAAATTGGCAGATATTTTCGAATTTTCTACAGAGACTTGTGCCAGAATTCGTGACGGACGACAATGCTGTTTCTGCGCAGCGATCCCAAATATAACATCAACTTTAACATAGAAACTTTACTTGGCACAAAAACATGATAAGGAGAGGTTGCTACAGTAGTAAACAACTTCCAAGACTCAAATATAAAACACAGTACTGTAGTAAAAAAACACATGGGTTATCTCCCAAGAAATTCTTTCTTTATAGCCATTAAGATGGGCTCAGCAGTTTTAATGATGCACTCGCAAAAAATAGAAGTTGAAGCAAAAGAGAGCATCAAGAGGCAAATTCAAAACACATTTAAGTCTAACATGCTTCCTATGCATAGGAATCTTGTAAATAAACAAGTTCATGAAGAGCAAAGTAACAAGCATAGGAAGATAAAACAAGTGTAGCTTCAAAAAATTCAGCACATAGAGAGGCATTTTAGTAACATGAAAATTTTTACAACCATATTTTCCTCTCTCATAATAACTTTCAGTAGCATCATGAGCAAACTCAACAATATAACTATCACATAAAGCATTCTTATCATGAGTCTCATGCATAAAATAATTACTACTCCCAACATAAGCATAATCAATTTTATTAGTTGTAGTGGGAGCAAATTCAACAAAGTAGCTATCGTTATTATTCTCATCATCAAATATAGGAGGCAAAGTATCATCAAAGAAAATTTTCTCCTCAATGCTTGGGGGACTAAAAATATCATGCTTATCAAAGCCAGCTTCCCCAAGCTTAGAATTTTCCATAGCATTAGCAACAATAGTGTTCAAAGCATTCATATTAATATGTTCCATGGGTTTTTTAATTTTCGCATCAAACCATCCATGTCTTAAATCAGGAAATAGAATAAAAAGGTCATTGTTGTCCATTATGCCTAACTAGTGTAAACAAGAAACCAAATGTCGCAATTGCAGAGTCTAAAGGAAATAGCTTCGAGTACTTACAACGGCGCCGGAAAATAGCTTAGTAGCCGAGATCCGGAGTGTGAGTACCTTTTACCTTTCCTCCTCGGCAACGGCGCCAGAAAAGTGCTTGATGTCTACGGGTGCTTCTATTCTTGTAGACAGTGTTGGGCCTCCAAGAGCAGAGGTTTGTAGAACAGCGAGCAAGTTTCCCTTAAGTGGATTACCCAAGGTTTATCGAACTCGGGGAGGAAGAGGTCAAAGATATCCCTCTCATGCAACCCTGCAACCACAAAGCAAGAAGTCTCTTGTGTCCCCAACACACCTAATAGGTGCACTAGTTCGGCGAAGAGATAGTGAAATACAAGTGGTATGAATGAATATGAGCAGTAGTACGACGCCAGAAAAGTGCTTGCTGGCGTGCGATTGATGGTAGTAATATTGCGAGAAGTAAACATGCGGTAGTAACGCAGACGAGTAGTAACGCGATAGAAACAAGTAAACAAGCAGCGATAGCGATATTTAGGAACAAGGCCTAGGGAATAGACTTTCACTAGTGGACACTCTCAACATTGATCACATAACGGAATAGATAAATGCATACTCTACACTCTCTTGTTGGATGATGAACACATTGCGTAGGATTACACGAACCCTCAATGCCGGAGTTAACAAGCTCCACAATTCAATGTTCATATTTAAATAATCTTAGAGTGCATGAAAGATCGACACGACTAAACCAAGTACTAACTTAGCATGCACATCTGTCACCTTCACGCCATGTAGGAGGAATAGATCACATCAATACCATCATAGCAATAGTTAACTTCATAATCTACAAGAGATCATAATCATAGCCTACGCCAAGTACTAACACGGATGCACACACTTGTCACCATTACATCGTGTAGGAGGAATAAAACTACTTTAATAACTTCACTAGAGTAGCACATAGATAAATTGTGATACAAAACACATTGCAATCATAAAGAGATATAAATAAGCACTTCACTATGCCATTCATAACGAGTGAATAAGTATTCTGTGAAATATAGCCTAAGAGACCCACACGGTGCACACACTTGTCACCTTTACACACGTGGGACAAGGAGTCTCCGGAGATCACATAAGTAAAACTCACTTGACTAGCATAATGACATCTAGATTACAAGCATCATCATATGAATCTCAATCATGTAAGGCAGCTCATGAGATTATTGTATTGAAGTACATAGAGAGAGATGAACCACATAGCTACCGGTACAGCCCCGAGCCTCGATGGAGAACTACTCCCTCCTCATGGGAGCAAGCAGCGGTGATGAAGATGGCGGTGGAGATGGCAGCGGTGTCGATGGAGAAGCCTTCCGGGGGCACTTCCCCGTCCGGCGGCGTGCCGGAACAGAGACTCCTGTCCCCCAGATCTTGGCTTCGCGATGGCGGCGGCTCTGGAAGGTTTCGTGTACCGTGGCTTCTTCCGTAAGGGTTTTCGACGCAGGGGCTTTATATAGGCGAAAGGGCAGCGTCAGAAGGTCGAAGGGGCGACGACACCATAGGCTGGCGCGGCCAGGGCCCAGGCCGCGCCACCCTATCATCTGGGGCCCACAGGGCCCTCCTCTGGCGGCTCTCGGGTGTTATGGATGCTTCCGGGCAAAATAGGAACCTGGGCGTTGATTTCGTCCAATTCCGAGAATATTTCGTTACTAGGATTTCTGAAACCAAAAACAGCGGAAAACGGAAGCGGCACTTCGGCATCTTGTTAATAGGTTAGTTCCAGAAAATGCGTAAATACGACATATAATGTGCATAAAACATGTAGGTATCATCAATAAAGTAGCATGGAACATAAGAAATTATCGATACGTTGGAGACGTATCAGCCAGCCAGGCCACGCTCGACCAGATGTTCCCGCGCCGCGTCCGGCTCATGGGCCCTGCAGCTGGAGCCGGTAGGGGAGCCGGGGGGTCTGCGCCTCCCGCAGCCGGAGTCGGCGGGTCTGCGCCCGAGGTCGTTATCTTGGACGCGGGCTTGGATGAGGCGCCGTCCGCGCCCCACTCCGCCATCCCCACCGGGCCAGCGCCTTCGATGTCGCCGCCTCCATCTTCGGAGCCGGTGAGGGACGAGCCGGTGGAGCAGGTGCCGGCGCGTGCGACTGATGCTGACGCCAGGGCGTTGGTGACGACGAGGCAGGGCCCGGCGCAGGCGCCTGAGGGTCTTCATGTCGCCAAGGCCGCCATGCTGACGCACGTGGTGTCCGCGCCTGAGTCCAGCCTTGGCTCAACCGGCACCATGGAGAAGGACTGGCACTGGGCGGGTGCCTGCGAGGTGACCAGACGAGACGGCCGGCCAGGGGTGGCGCCCATGGATATGTTCTTTTCTGGCTTCCGTGCCATGGCCAAGCGGCAAGCCGAGGAGACTGAGGCCCGCCTGGCGCGGCTGGAGGCGGCTGACCAGGTTAGTATTTATTTGCTATTTCTTTTTTAACTTGTGTTATCCTGGTAGCCCTCCGGGGGCATGGGCCGGCTGCTTGGAGCCGGTCCAGGTTTCGCTTGAATGCTGATTCTTCAACCTTCTCTTCAGACGGTGTCGGACAGGCGGACAGCCCTGTACAACCGGGTTGTGGTTGGCTACCACAAGGCCAAGAACGAGCGGGCCGACATGGCTCGCGAGCTAGAGGCTGCCCAGGGTAGTTTCTCTTTGTCTTATTATAGTTCTCTTGTTTCAGCCGGCTGACGGCTTTCACTTGCAGCCGTTGCCGCCCGGGTTCCACAGCTGGAGGCGGATCTTCGGGCCGCCCGCGAGCGCTGCGCCGCGGCTGAGGAGACGGCCAAAGCTTTAACCGCCAAGGCGCAGGAGACCCACGGGGAGCTGGAGCGGCTGCGCCGGCTTGAGTCTAACCACATCATCGAGCTCAAGTCTGCGAGGGAGACTGGGCGGAAGGAGGTGGAGGATCTTGATACGTCGCAAACGTATCTATAATTTCTTATGTTCCATGCTACTTTTATTACAATACTTGAGTGTTTTACACATACTTTACAGCGTTATTTTACATTTTCCGGCACTAACCTATTAACAAGATGCCGAAGTGCCAGTTGCTGTTTTTCTGCTGTTTTTGGTTTCAGAAATCCTAGTAAGGAAATATTCTCGGAATTGGACGAAATCAACGCCCAGGGGCCTATTTTTGCACGAAGCTTCCAGAAGACCGAAAGGGAGACGAAGTGGGGCCACGGGCGCCGCCACGCTAGGGCGGCGCGGCCAAGGGGGGGCCCGCGCGGCCCTAGTGTGTGGGCCCCCCGTGACGCCCTTTGACCTACCCTTCCGCCTACTTAAAGCCTCCGTCGCGAAATCCCCTGTACCGAGAGCCACGATATGGAAAACATTACTGAGAGGCCGCCGCCGCGAATCCCATCTCTGGGGATTCAGGAGATCTCCTCCGGCACCCTACCGGAGAGGGGAATCATCACCGGAGGGGCTCCACATCATCATGCCCGCCTCCGGATTGATGCGTGAGTAGTTCATCCTTGGACTATGGGTCCATAGCAGTAGCTAGATGGTTGTCTTCTCCGCTTGTGCTTTCATTGTTATAGATCTTGTGAGCTGCCTAACATGATCAAGATCATCTATTTGTAATGCTACATGTTGTGTTTGGTGAGATCCGATGAATAGAGAATACTATGTTAAGTTGATTATCAATCTATCATATATGTGTTGTTTATGTTCTTGCATGCTCTCCGTTGCTAGTAGAGGCTCCGGCCAAGTTGATACTTGTAACTCCAAGAGGGGGTAATTATGCTCGATAGTAGGTTCATGCCTCCATTAAATCTGGGACGTGTGACGAAAGTTCTAAGGTTGTGGATGTGCTGTTGCTACTAGGGATAAAACATTGATGCTTTGTCTAAGGATATTTGTGTTGATTACATTACGCACCATACTTAATGCAATTATCTCGTTGTTCGCAACTTAATACTGGAAGGGGTTCGGATGATAACCTGAAGGTGGATTATTTAGGCATATATGCATGCTTGGATAGCGGTCTATGTACTTTGTCGTAATGCCCCGATTAAATCACATAGTAATCATCGTTGATATGTATTGAATCTTTATTTGTCAATTGCTCACCCGTAATTTGTTCACCCAGCATGTTAGTTATCTTATTGGAGAGACACCTCTAGTGAACTGTGGAACCCGGTCCATTCTTTTACATCTGAATACATTCTACTGCTTTTACCGTTCTTTGCAAACAAACACCATCTTCCACTCGATACGCTTAATCCTTTGTTTTCAGCAAGCCGGTGAGATTGACAACCTCATCATTACGTTGGGGCAAAGTACTTTGATTGTGTTGTGCAGGTTCCACGTTGGCGCCGGTTTCACTGGTGTTGCGCCGCACTACATTCCTCCACCAACAACCTTCACGTGCTTCTTGGCTCCTACTGGTTCGATAACCTTGGTTTCTTACTGAGGGAAAACTTGCCGCTGTGCGCATCATACCTTCCTCTTGGGGTTCCCGACGGACGTGTACATCTACGCGCATCAAGCACTTTTTCTGGCGCCGTTGCCGGGGAGATCAAGACACGCTGCAAGGGGAGTCTCCACTTCCAATCTCTTTACTTTGTTTTTGTCTTGCTTTATTTTATTTACTACTTTGTTTGCTGCACTTAAACAAAACACACAAAAATTAGTTGCTAGCTTTACTTTATTTACTGTCTTGTTCTCTATATCAAAAACACACAAAAATTAGTTACTTGTCTTTACTTTATTTGCCTAGTTTACTTTTGTTATCATGTCTAGCTCAGTACTTGTTACTTCTTCACCTGAAGAATTAGTCTTTACTTTTAAACAAGGGGATGAGGAGAGTTTTAAAGATGCTTGGTCTAGAATTTTTGATGTTTATCGTAAAACTGAACCTCAAATGACTCTAAGTTTGCTCCTTAGTAATTTTTATTTTGGGCTTATGATTCGCTATAGATATGCCTTAGATGCTATTGTGGGAGGAGATTTCCTTCATTGCAACGGTGATCAAGCTTTTAATGCCATAAAAAAATTGGTTGCATCACATAGTTTGGCTAATAACTTTGATTCAGCTCTTATTAGCATTTATAATAGATTAAACACTCTTGAGGCAAATGCATCTTACTTGAAGGAAAGTTGTGGTTATGTTCGAAACCGTCTTGATGAAGTTTTAGTGAACTACGAACCCTCAATGTGGAAACCTACTATTAAAGTTATTATTGGTGGTGAAACTTTTCATGCCCGTTGTGATATTATGTCTGAATTTTGTCTTATGCCTAAGAGTATTTATGAATCTTTGACACTTTGGGGACTTGTTGAAGGGGGAGAAGGAATAACTCTTATTGATAACTCCGTTATAATACCTAAGGGGATAGCCGAGAGTGTGCATACAACCATTCTTGGAAGAACGGTATCCACTGATTATCTTGTTATTGAATGTGTAGGAACTGGACAAATCACACTTGGAAGATCCCTTCTGAAACTATTGGGAGCAATCATAAACGCAGGAGAAGGCACCCTAAAAATCCCACTAGGAGGCCGACATGTATTCCCTAAACCAAAGAATAAGAAAAAGAACAAGAAAGGTAAGTGTAAGGCCCGAGGTAATGTTGATGCTTCTTCTCTTGATGTTACTTGATTTGCACTTTCTGCGCCTAGCTGAAAGGCGTTAAAGAAAAGCACTTCTTGGGAGATAACCCATGTGTTTATTTTACTACAGAAATTTTTGTTTTGTTGAGTCTTGGAAGTTGTTTACTACTGTAGAAACCTCTCCTTATGATGTTTTTGTGCCAAGTAAAGTTTCTATGCTAAAGTTGATGTTATATTTGGGATCGCTGCGCAGAAACAGCATTGCTGTCTGTCACGAATTCTGGCATAAGTCTCTGTAAAAAATTCTAAAAAATCTGCAAATTTACGAGGGTGATCCTCAGATATGTACGCAACTTTCATTAGTTTTGAGTTTTTCCATTTGAGCAAGTTAAGTGCCCAGTCCAGATGCATCTTTACGGACTGTTCTGTTTTTGACAGATTCTGTCTTTTATTTCGCATTGCCGCTTTTGCTATGTTGAATGAGTTTCTTTGTTCCATTAACTTTCAGAAGCTTTGTGCAATGTCCAGAAGTGTTAAGAATGATTGTGTCACCTCTGAATATGTGAATTTGTGATTATGCACTAACCCTCTCATGAGTTTGCTTGAAGTTTGTGTGAAGGAAGTTTTCAAGGGTCAAGAGAAGAGGATGATCAAGAAGAGTGAAAGGTCTAAGCTTGGGGATGCCCCGGTGGTTCATCCCTGCATATTTTAAGAAGACTCAAGCATCTAAGCTTGGGGATGCCCAAGGCATCCCCTTCTTCATCGACAACATTATTAGGTCACTTCTAGTGAAACTATATTTTTATGGGATTTCTATTTTCGTGCCCTCAGTTCCTTAGTTGTGCTCAGTTTTCCCCAGCTCTTTAGTTTTTCCTCAGTTTTCCCCAAGTGCTTGTTTGAAACCCGCAGAAGGCAGCTCAGACGGCAGGATTCCCGTTAAGTTGACCGCTCCGTGCTGACGTGTGGGGCCGCGTCGTGTGGGCCCGCGTCGCGTGGGGCTGGTAGAAAGGGACCGCGTGGGACAGGACGAGATAGCGTTTGGTTGCACGTGAGCAGGAGCTGGGTTGACCGCTCCGTGCTGACGTGTGGGGCCGCGTCGTGTGGGCCCGCGTCGCGTGGGGCTGGTAGAAAGGGACCGTGTGGGACAGGACGAGATAGCGTTTGGTTGCACGTGAGCAGGAGCTGGGTTTTGTCTCTCTCGGCCATTGGCATTTCCCTTTTAAGAGTACCTTTTCACGCCTCCTTCTCTCTGCCTTTTTTCACCTAATTAGTATCAAATCTAGAGAAGCTTGCATTTCTGTCTTTCTTCAATTATTATTTGTGCCTTTTGGCCCTCGTTGTTTGCCCAATATGGCAGCAAATCTAGTAGGGAGCCCAATCTAGTACTCCATCCGGTCCATATGTATGTAGTTAAATCTAGAAGCAAATCTACGGGGAATGTACGATAAATTCACAAGGTCATATAGTAGAATAGGGATAGATAATATAGATAATAAGCTGCATTCAGCAGCCAAACATAGTAGGGTTCGAGGTTCTTCACAGCGAGTACAAGCACCATCATACTAACAACATAACAACGAGGGATCCCTAGCTAACAACAAAGGGATCCCAACAACAAAATGGAGGAGGCAGCGGCAGACACGTCCAGGACTCCGCCTACCCCATCCGCCTCTGCCTCCACTTGTTGCTCCCCTTGGGAGCCTTGGGCTTGAGCGGAGGCATGCGCCCGCCGGAGATCTCCACCCGCCTGGATGCTGCGGAGGTGCATGCCGAGCGCCAAGTGCTTGGCGCGGAAGGAGTTGGGGTTCACCGACGCGCCGACCTTGGGGTTGGTGTGGCCGATGTTATCGGCATGCGTGAGGACGCGGTTGAAGTCGGTGCCGCCGAGCCTCCTAGTGCAGAAGGGGCACCTGTAGACACCCTTGGCGATGTCGAGGTAGGAGACGTATCGGCCGACCTGCAGCCTCCGCAGCACTCGGCGAGTCTTGACGTCATGGTGCTCGTCGTCGCTGCCGACGTCGCCGCCGGACAGCTGATCCATATCAAACGGGAATTTATTAGTGAATGAGTTGCAAACGTGCATGATAACAAAGTTAGGAAAACAGAGGCAGCCTCGGTTAGAGTGGACACGATTATATGTCTACGGGGACGGTGTAAGCGAACCAAAGCTCATGCACAACGATTTGTACACGAAATGGTTCGCTGAACCCTCCTCGTAAAAATCTGTGCCCACCGATTCATCATAGGCAAAGAAACAGATTCCGGATCTGAACTTGAACACATTCCAGATTATTTGCAAAATTAAACGGTTGATATCTTTTGATTCGTGCATAAAATAACTGATTGAGATCCTATGATTACTTGCATAAATTAACTGATTGAGATCCCATTATTACTTGCATAAATTAACCGAACGGCCGAACCCCAAATCTTAAAAGAAATCAAGGAGGGATCAAAGCAAAATGGAATAAAATCGGCGCAAATATTAGCCCAATACTCATCCATCCACAGATCCATCTACACCAAGCACAAATAGGGTTCAAAAAGGAATGGGGAACAAAAAAGGAAGCAAACCGTAGTTACCTCGTTCCATGGGTCCTCTATGGAGGTGTCTTAGCGGTTCGGGGGCGGGACGTACGGCACCGGCTCGTAGGGGTCCCATCCCGGCGGGATCTAACCGCGACCGGCGGCAGCAGCCTCCGATGCACCGGCGGAGGCGGCGGCGACGTCCGTTGAGGGGACGGCGTTGAAGAGGGAGGCGTCACGCTTGGAGCCGACGGCGCCGTGGACGATGGGATTGGCATTCTCCTTGTCCATCTCACCGGCAGAGGAGAGGGAGAGGGAGAGGGTTTTTTGCTTCGGAGAAGATGATGGGACGTGAGAGAGGCAGCGTTGCGTAGGCGAGTGAGAGTGACAGAGATAGTGGGAGGAGGCGTCTATAAAGGCAAGGGGTGGTTAATGCGACCCGCGTCCTACGCGTCCACCGCTGCACGTCTGCACGTCTTGGACTTACGCAATGCGCCACGCGTCCACGATTGCACGTCTTCGACTTCGCACCGCGACCGGCGTCTACGCGTCAACAATTGCACGTCTTTCATTTCGCACCGCAACACGCGTCCTCGAGTCTAACCCTGGAAATTTAGATATACTCGGGTATAACCTCGAGCATTATACTAGCATTTTTTGTGTGCTCAGTTTTCCCCTTGAGTGCTAATACCGGCTAGTGCAATATGCTCAGTTTTACCCTCAAGTAGCTGGTCAACGAGACAGTCAACAAATGGGATTAACTAGTTAAATGAGTCATTTAATGTGCAAAAAATTCCGAAAAATAGTGGCACATACTCATGGAGTCTTTACCACAAATTGCCAGTTCTCAAAACATAGATAAGTCATAGATAAATCAAGTTTTACCACAAATTGCCACCTCTCAAAGGCCTTCTCAAATCACCTAGTAGCTATGAAGGTGCATGGTTTTCCACAATAAGCCATTCCCAAAACAGCTTTCCCCAAAACATACTTTGTCTAAATGAGGCCACAATTCTCACACTCATGTATATTTGTATTGCAAATAGTTTGAGATAGGCCAAGATGGGTTTTATTGTACAAAACACGCATTTTCCATTTTTTAAATCTCATATTTGACCCTTAGTCTGTTTATTACATAGGTGCCCTTGGTTTCTTGATACTACTCAGTTTTGCCCTCTCCCTCCACAAATTCTCTCACACGTGCAACATTGCCCTGATTGGTCTAGCCCATGTCACGCGGATCGTGCCCGCCGACCGTTGATCGTATGATCTAACGGGCAGGTAACCCCTCTCTCTCTCTATCGGCGGTTACCTTCCACTCTCTAAGTATGCTAAAGGGAAGTTTTCTGTATTTATTTTCACGCGCTAAAAATTATAAACTCTTTTAGGCATTACTTTTCACGCAAAAAATGATAAACCGTCACCGATTTGTTGTAGACATTAATTTTCACGAAAATCCCAAATGATAAACCATCACCGATTTGTTGTAGCCATTAATTTTCACGCAAAAAATGATAAACCGTCACCGATTTGTTGTAGCCATTAATTTTCACGAAAATCCCAAATGATAAACCATCACCGATTTTTTGTAGCCATTAATTTTCACGCAAAAAATGATAAACCATCACCGATTTGTTGTATCCATTACTTTTCACGCAAAAAATGATAGACCATCACCGATTTCTTGTAGCCATTACTATTAACGGTAAAAATGATAAACGAACCAATCTACCTATCTTTGTATAGAAGATCGTCTGTATGATTTTTGAGGTCATTTAGAGAAGGTAGAAAAAAATCCCTTTTGAGAAGGTCGAAAAAACCTAACTTGTTACAAAAGCTGGTTTCAGTGAAACCTAACCAAATTTGGCATACATTATGCCATATCTATAACAACAAGGAATATCTAAAAGGGAAAGTTTCACAAAATTTGAAATTTATGGCGAAAATGATGCCATACGTGATGCTGTTTTTCGAGGTTTTGACCTGAAAATCAATTGGATATTATAAAGGGAAATAAAAAGTTCGAAAAATATAAAAACGAAACAATCTATCTATCTATGTATAGAAGATCAGCTGTATGAAATTTTAGGTCATTTAGAGGAGGTAGAATAAATCACCTTGTTAGAAAAGCTGGTTTCGAGTGAGACGAAACGGCATGCGTTTAAGCAAAGTGATTTTTCGAACATCTCCAAATGATCCCAAATTTGCCATACATGATGCCATACGTGTAACAACAAGGAACCCTATCTAAAAAGTGTCAAAAAAGTTTGCCCAACCGTATAGCTCTATCAAAAAGAACCTCACCATGGCGCTAGTATAATTTTGGGCTTAGTTACAAACTTTCGTTACCTAACCTTCAACACGAAACTTGTTTCAAATCACTTTTGGCGTACAAGAAACAAATCCCTCCTTGATTCGAGCACCACAGCCTCCAAACTTTGCCGATGCCGATATCGGCATGGTCAGAACAGCTATGCTCGATGCCACTGCTAGGTCACCGTCGGGATGCACCCTCAATCCCGTCCCCTCATTCGATCACTGACACACCAGAGATACCGCCGAGGCCAATGCCGAACGTACATGCTGATGCCAATGCCGAACATGTATCCACGCCGATGTGGGCACGGCCATGCCGCCCCGCTATGCTGGACGCCACAGACCACCGCGAGGTATTTCCCTTCGCCACCACACTCTTCTAGCACCCATCTATACACGCCAGAAAGGAGAGACACTAGTTTTCTCTACATTGCTCGCGTTCGTGTCGGACACGGTCAGTCAAAGTTTTGAGGTAGTCGTCGATGTCGTCGACCATTTCTTCTCTTCTTTGCTTGGTTAAACGCGTCTAGTTCATATCTATCTAATGCGTATGGTCTCGCCTCATGCAGTTCTTTGTGGACGTCGATCTCATCTCGGCACCCCGCGAGGCCACCTCCTCCGTGCCATCGCTCGTAGAGCTCCGTTTAAAAATCTATTCCTACCCGTGTATTGCCCCTTGTATCGGCGCCATGGCCCACTTGTCATTCGATATACCGAAGCCCCACTCGTGCGTGTTTTGGTCAGGGATACAGTGGTGCTTACGGTCAAACAAAGATGGATGGTCTGACGTGTCTTTGCGGGCTCTACGTGGCCCCACTAGTCAGAAGATAACGGTCAACCGTCGGGCAACCGGCCGCTACAGCATCTGCGATGGTTTCAGACAAGGTCTTGGGGAAAACTGAGGAAAAACTAAGGAGCTGGGGAAAACTGAGCACAACTAAGGAACCGAGGGAACGAAAATAGAAATCCCTATTTTTATTCCATCACATTCTTATGTTCTTTACTTGGAGCGTCGGTTTGTTTTTATTTTTGTTTTGTTTTGAATAAAGTTGGATCTCGCCATTCTTATATTGGAGATATTACGCTCCGCTTTTTCATATGGAACACTTGTGTTCTTAATTGTGCTTTAATGTTCATGGCGAAAGCTTATTGCTTCGTTAAATTGCTATTTGGTTGGAATTGGAAAATGCTGCATATGGTTTGGTAAATTTGGCAATTGTTTGAGCTCTCATAGATCATGTTTAAGCTCTTGCATCATGTAGTTTAATCTATTAATGAAGAACTACCGTAGAGCTTGTTTAATTTGGTTTGCATGATTGTTCTCTCTAAGTCTAGATATTTTCGGGTAAAGTGTTTGAACAACAAGGAAGACGAGTGTAGAGCCTTATAATACTTGCAATATGTTCTTGTGTGAGTTTTGTTGTACCTGTTCATACTTGTGTTTGCTTCAAACAACCTTGCTAGCCCAAACCTTGTACTGAGAGGAAATGCTTCTCGTGCATCCAAACACCTTGAGCCAAACTCCATGCCATTTGTGTCCACCATATCTACCTACTATGTGGTATTTCCTGCCATTCCAAAGTAAATTACTTGAGCGCTACCTTTAAATTTCATTCCTCTACCTTTACAATATATAGCTCATGGGACAAATAGCTTAAAAACTATTGTGGTGATGAATATGTAGTTATGTGTCTTAATTCTTATAAGTTGCTTGTTGAGCGGTAACCATGTTTTCTGGGGACGCCATCAACTTTATCTTTGTTGGATATCATGTGAGATGCTATGCATGTTCGTCTTGTCTAAAGTAGTGGATTTCATGATCAAATGGTTTGAGTATGCATATGTTAGAGAAGAACATTGGGCCGCTAACTAAAGCCATGTATCATGGTGGAAGTTTCGGTTTGGACATACAACCTCAATCTCTTATGAGAATATTAACTATTGTTGAATGCTTAAGCATTAAAAAGAGGAGTCCATTATCTCGTTGTCTATGTTTTCCCGGTATGGATGTCTAAGTTGAGAATAATCAAAAGCGAGAAATCCAATGCGTGCTTTCTCCTTAGACACTTGTACGAGGCGGCATAGAGGTACCCCTTTGTGACACTTGGTTGAAGCATATGTTATGAGATGAGAATCCGTGTTTTCCGAGATAGTAGGACAAGGTGCGAGCACTATTGGTACTCTATGCATGAGACATGCAACTTGTAGGAAGTATTATGCATAGCACATATGAATTATTACTACCGTTGACAAAATTGTTTCTATGTTTTCAAAACAAAAGCTCTAGCACAAAAATAGTAATCAATGCTTCCCTCTGCGAAGGGCCATTCTTTTACTTTATTGTTGAGTCTGTTTACCCATTCCCTTCTATCTTAGAAGCAAACACTTGTGTTAACTGTGTGCATTGATTCTTACATGTTTACTTATTGCACTCGTTATATTACTCTATGTTGACAAATATCCATGAGATATACATGTTACAAGTTGAAAGCATTCGCTGAAACTTAATCATCCTTTGTGTTGCTTCAATGCATTCTACTATGAATTTATTGCTTATGAGTTAACTCTTATGCAAGTCTTATTGATACTTGTCTTGAAAGTATTATTCATGAAAAGTTTTGCTATATGATTCATTTGTTTAGTCATTATCTTTGTTAGCAATCTTTTGTTCAGATCACTCCATTCATCTCATATGCTTTACAATAATGTTGATCAAGACTATGTTGGTAGCATGTCACTTCAGAAATTATTTATGTTATCGTTTACCTACTCGAGGACGAGTAGGAACTAAGCTTGGGGATGCTTGATACGTCGCAAACGTATCTATAATTTCTTATGTTCCATGCTAATTTTATTACAATACTTGAGTGTTTTACACATACTTTACAGCGTTATTTTACATTTTCTGGCACTAACCTATTAACAAGATGCCGAAGTGCCGATTCTTGTTTTTCTGCTGTTTTTGGTTTCAGAAATCCTAGTAAGGAAATATTCTCGGAATTGGACGAAATCAACGCCCAGGGGCCTATTTTTGCACGAAGCTTCCAGAAGACCGAAAGGGAGACGAAGTGGGGCCACGGGGCACCGCCACGCTAGGGCGGCGCGGCCAAGGAGGGGGCCCGCGCGGCCCTAGTGTGTGGGCCCCCCGTGACGCCCTTTGACCTACCCTTCCGCCTACTTAAAGCCTCCGTCGCGAAACCCCCTGTACCGAGAGCCACGATACGGAAAACATTACTGAGAGGCCGCCGCCGCGAATCCCATCTCGGGGGATTCAGGAGATCGCCTCCGGCACCCTGCCGGAGAGGGGAATCATCACCGGAGGGGCTCCACATCATCATGCCCACCTCCGGATTGATGCATGAGTAGTTCATCCTTGGACTATGGGTCCATAGCAGTAGCTAGATGGTTGTCTTCTCCGCTTGTGCTTTCATTGTTATAGATCTTGTGAGCTGCCTAACATGATCAAGATCATCTATTTGTAATGCTACATGTTGTGTTTGGTGAGATCCGATGAATAGAGAATACTATGTTAAGTTGATTATCAATCTATCATATATGTGTTGTTTATGTTCTTGCATGCTCTCCGTTGCTAGTAGAGGCTCTGGCCAAGTTGATACTTGTAACTCCAAGAGGGGGTAATTATGCTCGATAGTAGGTTCATGCCTCCATTAAATCTGGGACAGTGACAGAAAGTTCTAAGGTTGTGGATGTGCTGTTGCTACTAGGGATAAAACATTGATGCTTTGTCTAAGGATATTTGTGTTGATTACATTACGCACCATACTTAATGCAATTATCTGTTGTTCGCAACTTAATACTGGAAGGGGTTCGGATGATAACTCTGAAGGTGGATTATTTAGGCATAGATGCATGTCGGATAGCGGTCTATGTACTTTGTCGTAATGCCCTGATTAAATCACATAGTAATCATCGTTGATATGTATTGAATCTTTATTTGTCAATTGCTCACCTGTAATTTGTTCACCCAGCATGTTAGTTATCTTATTGGAGAGACACCTCTAGTGAACTGTGGACCCCGGTCCATTCTTTTACATCTGAATACATTCTACTACTTTTACTGTTCTTTGCAAACAAACACCATCTTCCACTCGTTACGCTTAATCCTTTGTTTTCAGCAAGCCGGTGAGATTGACAACCTCACTGTTACGTTGGGGCAAAGTACTTTGATTGTGTTGTGCAGGTTCCACGTTGGCGCCGGTTTCACCGGTGTTGCGCCGCACTACATTCCTCCACCAACAACCTTCACGTGCTTCTTGGCTCCTACTGGTTCGATAACCTTGGTTTCTTACTGAGGGAAAACTTGCCGCTGTGCGCATCATACCTTCCTCTTGGGGTTCCCAACGGACGTGTACATCTACGCGCATCAGATCTCAGCCGACGGCTGAAGGACGTGGAGGATCAGAGCCGGGCGCTCCGCGACGAGGTGACGTCCAAGTCTCAAGAGCTGACAGACACCGCCAAGCGTTGGGTGACCCAGATGAGCGCCCTTGACCGCGGCTTGGCGGGTAAGTCTTTATCTTCTCTCTGCCGGCTTTCGGCTGTCGGCTGCCGGCCTAGGCAGGTAGCCGGCAGCCGAAACGAGTTAAATCTTCAGGATCTTCATCTTCGGGCTGGGGGCAGGCGGCTTTCTCTTAGCCGGCTGCCGCCAGTCTTTTACTTTTTGAGACTTCGATATCTCCATCTTCGGGCTGGGGGCAGGCGGCTTTCTCTTAGCCGGCTGCCGCCAGTCTTTTACTTTTTGAGACTTCGATATCTCCATCTTCGGGCTGGGGGAAGGCGGCTTTCTCTTAGCCGGCTGCCGCCAGTCTTTTACTTTTTGAGACTTCGATATCTCCATCTTTGGGCTGGTGGCAGGCGGCTTTCTCTTAGCCGGCTGCCGCCAGTCTTTTACTTTACTTTGAAATTTTGCATTTTTCTGCCCTTTCCCCGGCTTCCGGTTGGCACAGTTGGCAGGGATCTGCTGGCTGCTGTCAGCCGGATTTTCAGATTTTTAACATGCTTTTTCATTTCTTGCAGCGGCTTTCCCGGAGGCGCAGGTGGAGGCGCTAGCGGTGGCCGGCAGGGCGCGGGATGAGCGCCGGCGGGCCACCGGCGAGCAGACCTTGGACTGCTTCTCCATGGACGACTACTTGACGCCCATGGCCGCCCGCGTGGAGCCCATCACCAAGCTAGGCTGGGAGCTGCGGAAGGCGGCCGAGGAGCTGTGCCGGCTGCTCTGGCCGACTGAGACTCTGCCAGGGGAGTTGGCCAACCTCATCAAGTGGCTGGAGACGGCGCCCGACCGCCTCCTCGACTGGAAGGACTCGGTCGCGTGTGCTGGAGCCGACATGGCACTCTCCTTCGTGCTTTCATGGTACAACGAGGTTAGCCTCGACCAGCTGGAGTTTCGGCGCGCGGAGGTGGAAGAGAAGCTTCCGGCCGAGAACAAAACCGCCCGACTTGCTCGCGCCTGCGCCATCGCCGCCTTCGTCGACAAGGGCGTCTTCATCAGCGATCCGAACCCGCCAGAGGACGACTCGGATGAGGAGCCCGAGGACAAGGAGATCGAGATGGAGGCCCCACCTGGTGCTCGTCCGACTGGTCCTCCTCCAGCCGGCGCCTAATTTTATCTGTTCATGTGATCTTGCTTTTGCGAAGACAGATTGTTAAATCCCCGGGATGCCGGGTGCATGTGTAATGAAAATATTATCATCCTTTTATTATGGCACACTTAATGCGTTTGTTAATCAATTGTGTGCCGGCTTGCTTTCTTCCGGCTTGTTCGCTTTTTCCCATCCGCCCCACTCTTTGGCTTTGCTCTTGCCGATCGTACGTCCGACTTGCGGTCCGTCGCCGGATCAAGAGCGTGCCGCTGGGTGAGGCCGATAGTATTTCAGTCGAACGAGCCGAGTTCAACAGTCCGGCACTTTTATGAAAAGTTATTTGAACAAGTGTCAATTCGCCTTCACTCTTTCCCTTGGTCGTTTTTCGCGTGTCGGCTCCTTAAGCATCTTCCCCCGCTAGCCGGACAGCCGGGTTGCGGTCTGTAGCTGGATCGGGAGTCGGCTGTCGGGAATCCGGTTCACGGTACTAAGCCGGCCGCGTGAGAGGGTGCAAGCCAACTGGCGAAAGAAGTAGAGTATGCGAAAAAATTGTTGAAGCCGGCGCTCTTGGCGCACATTTTTCATTGATACGGATTATAAAAGGAGTACAAGGGATACATACATTCCTTCTCTCAAGTGTAAAATGGACGAAGCAACCTGATATTCCAGGGACGTTTAGTCTCCTCGTCAGTTTTGTTCGCCTTGTTTTTGTTAGCCTCTTAGGCATCTATGAGATAGTAGGAATCATTGCCTACCGCCTTGCTCACGATGAAGGGACCCTCCCATGGGGATGCTAGTTTATGTTGTCCGGCTGTCCGTTGGATCAGCCGGAGCACTAGGTCTCCTTCTCGGAATGCTAAGGGCTGCACCTTCCGGCTGTGATAGCGTCGGAGGCTTTGCTGGTATATGGCCGATCTGGACAGAGCCAACAGTCGGCCTCTTCGACCAAGTCGACTCCATCTTCGCGAGCCTCTTTAGCTTCAGCTTCCGTGTAGAGCTTGATCCTTGGCGCGTCGTGCTCGATATCAGTCGGCAGGACGGCTTCGGCCCCGTATACGAGGAAGAATGGCGTGAAGCCGACGGAGCGGTTTGGCGTGGTGCGCAAGCTCCAAAGCACGGAGGGCAGCTCTTCTATCCAGCAGCCGGCTGATCGCTGAAGCGGCTCCACCAGCCGGGGCCGGATGCCGGCTAGGATCAAGCCGTTTGCCTTCTCCACTTGGCCGTTGATCTCCGGGTGCGCCACTGATGATAGGTCCATTCGGATCCCCATCTCCCCATATGTTGGCTTGAAGGTTGCAATAAGAAGAATTTGATGAAGGATATCAAGTGTCAAGTATGTCTTGAAGATGAAGATGAAGTGAGCCCTCAAGTTACTTCAAGACATCAACATGTTTGTATTAGGTTCCAATAAGAAGAAATTGATGAAGTATATCAAGTGTCAAGTATGTCTTGAAGATGAAGATGAAGTGAGCCCTAGAGTTACTTCAAGACATCAACATGATGAAGAATGAAGAAATGAAGTGCAAGTTCAAGATGAGCCATCTCGAAGAGGTCCTTTGCTTGAGTCTTGCCATCCATATGGTGATCATGGATATGTGAAGATGCGCCGAAGAAGAAGCTATCCCATGGTGGATTATGGGGGAGCAATCCACATGGTGGTCATGGTTATGTGAAGATGCGCCGAAGAAGAAGCTCTCCCATGGTGGATTATGGGGGAGCAATCCACAAGACTTCGTCAAGCAAACACAAGCAAGAAAGGCGTTCCATCTTGTTGAGGTCAAGATCGTCGTCATCGAGCTCAAGTGGAATGCGAAAGTATAAGGTTTGCTCTTGATAGGGTTTCTTTCTCACCGGTCTCATAGTGTAGTTGGAGACCGGTTTATAGTTTAGTTGCCGTACTATCAAGAGGGCTCTCGAGTGAGTAACTCGATCGTATCATTCGGAGAGAGCTCAAACCTTTGCATCCTTGCATCATCTTTCTTGGTTGTTATTTGGACCTTATCCATGTGATGTTTTAGAGCTTGTGCTTATTCTCATGACAAGCTCTAGTTCATCGAAAACGGATTTCGCATAGATCACTTGTTGCGTTTTCGAGTTTGGTTCATCATCTTTCTTGGTTTTATTTGGATCTTATCCATGTGATGTTTTAGAGCTTGTGCTTATTCTCATGACAAGCTCTAGTTCATTGAGAATGGTTTTTGCATGGGCAACTTGTTGCATTTTCAAGATTGGATGTTTTACCTGGTATGTCTTTTTTAGATAGGTCAAACCTTTCATCATTTGTTTCTATCCTCCCTTGTTGGACTATGATGGTTTCCTGCATGATCTTGTAGAGCTTGTTCCTAGCTTCAAAACAAGCCCAAGATCATCAAAATCGGAGTCCGGATGCTAAAGTTATGCCCGTTTTAGTTTTGGTGATTCTCGCAGTTTTCGGGGGCGGATAATCCGGCCCGAAGGCCAAAACATGGACAATATCCGGCCAAATATCCGGCCCGAGCCAGGGGCGATTTTCGGGGGCCGGATTATCCGGCCCGGGGGCGGATTTTCCGGCCTGGGAGGTCCCAAACGGTCATATTTCGTTGGGAGGGGGTATATAAGACCCCCTTCTTCCTCCTTGGGCTGGTTGGTTCACTCTCTCTCTCTCCCTCCATTGTTGTCCTTCAAAGCTTGCCCTAGTTCTTGATTCCTCCCATGATTCTTGCATATCCTTGAGGGAAAAGAGAGAGGAGATCTAGATCTACATCTTCACCAATCAAATCCCTCTCTTTGTGAGGGGAACCCACTAGATCTTGATCTTGGAGGATTTTGTGTTCTCCTCTTTGTTCTTCCTCTCTTATTCCCCCAATAGCTTTTGTAGCTTTGTTGGAATTTGAGAGAGAAGGATTTGAGCATCTTTGTGGTGTTCTTGCCATTGCATTTGGTGCATCGGTTTGAGTTCTCCACGGTGATTCGTGGTGGTGAAAGCAAGAAGGTTGTTACTCTTGGGTTCTTGGAACCCTAGACGGATTCTACGCCTTTGTGGCGATTTGTTGGGAGCCTCCAATTAAGTTGTGGATGTGTGCCCCAATCTTTGTGTAAGGCCCGGTTTCCGCCTCGAAGGAAATCCCTTAGTGGAACCGTGACCTAGGCCTTTGTGGCGAGGGTCACCGGAGATTTAGGTGAGGCGCCTTCGTGGCGTTCGGTTTGTGGTGTGAGTACCGCATCTTGGGGTGAGGCCTTTGTGGCGTTGGTGTGCATCGAGCAACCACACCTCAAGGTGAGCCTCTTGTGGCGTTCGGGAGCACTAAGCAACCGCACCTCTCCACCGGAGATTAGCACTCGCAAGAGTGTGAACTCCGGGATAAATCATCGTCTCCCGCGTGCCTCGGTTATCTCTATACCCGAGCTCTTTACTTATGCACTTTACCTTGTGATAGCCATCGTGCTTGAAGTTATATATCTTGCTATCACATAGTTGCTTGTATTGCTTAGCATAAGTTTGTATATCTTGCTATCACATAGTTGCTTGTATTGCTTAGAATAAGTTGTTGGTGCACATAGGTGAACAATAGTATATAGGCTTTGGGCTTGACAAAGTAAACGCTAGTTTTATTCCGCATTTGTTAAGCCCATCTCGTAAAAGTTTTAAATCGCCTATTCACCCCCCTCTAGGCGACATCCGTGTCCTTTCAAAGGTTGGTATTAGGGTTGATCACCATGGTTCTACTAAGTAATGATGGTTAAGGTTGATTCCAATGGTGTGGTATTAATAATGGTGATCAATGATGTTAATATGTGAGTAATAAGCTAGGGTTTACACCTAGATGGCACTAATTTGTTATATAAGGTTCATTCAAAAATAAGACATGAAATAATGACTTCATGTGAATTGTCCTAGTTTTATTTTAGTAGATCACAAGCATGAATAAATTCTCTTAAGTTGGACATATGAGTAAGGTGTGGATTATATGATCACATGTGATAAACCCATAGGGTTTTCGAATTGAATTTAATTTAGGATGATCACATAAAATAATGAGATCAAGTTCTTACTTATAACAGAATTAGGGTTTCTAAATTATGATACACTTCTTAAAATAATAATTGGCAATATATTTAATGTGATTAAGTACTTTGAAATGAAATTAATAAGGGTTTAACATTTTATTCATTTTCAAGAGATTTAATAATTAAGGTAATTACTATTTAGGTTTTATTTAAGTGTCAGGGTTTTATAATTGTTATTAAGTTTTAAAGTTATAACTTGTTCACTAAAAAGTTTAAGTAAATCAACAACTTTTGATTACAAAAATAATATTAACTTTTATTATTTTCTTGCTTTGTTATTATTTAAAAGGAATAGTAAACAGTAATTTTCGAATTAGGGTTTATGAAATACCACTAATATTTGAGTTAATGATAGTATGATAAATAAAACTAATCTTAATATTTTATTCACTTATTGATTAGATATTATTTAATTTTTTAAACTTAACTAATTATTGAATTTTATTTGTATGTAGAATAAATGAAAAGGCATAATTAATAAAGGTTAAAATAATTAAAATTTTATTTTGACAAACATTTTCATATTACATTTTTATTGAATAGAGTTTATTTTTGTGAGCATTTTGATATCTTATTTATATTTTTCTGAGTTAAAATGAATTTTATTTATTTCTACAAAGTTTTAGTTATTTTCTGGATTTTAAACTAAATGCAAAATGCTAGACATACCGATTCGTAACCTAACCTTAGAGACAGACAGGTCGGGCCTGGTCCACGTGGAATGCCACGCGGATGAAGACTGGTCAACGACCATGAGAGGGACCTACTGGCCACGTCAGTTTCGTCGGCGGCTTGACGCCGGCGACCAGACGGATACGACGCCGCCACTAGAGGGCTTCTGCGGACACGCGGTTTGTTCCATTCAAACAAGATGATCCTAAGGTTAATGGTGGTCTCGCCCCCACGGATTAGTCACCAGAGCAACTCCAGCGAACACCTCTGCGGCGGCGGGCTCCGGCCAAAACGCTAGAATAGGCTACAGACGATGCCGAGAAGGAATAGATAGCTCAATCGATGCGCAAACATACCCTGAAGCTTCTCAGATGGTCGCCGAGGTGGATTGTGGACGGAGGCGAGCTGGGATTCGCCATTACCAGCGAGGTGCTGCGGAAGGGCTCGACGAAATTCGCCCTCCATACTGCTCCCCTTGATGCACGACTATGCCAGGATGATCAACGCATCCAGGCGCTCCTCCCAGACCTAACAGTGTGCTCCGGGGTTGCTCCAATCGTCGGCACCATGCTCAACGCAGGTGAGCAGTCGAGGAAGAAATCGAGAAATAGAGAGGTTCTACGGAAAAATGGAGGGGTGGATGAGATCAAGGAGGGCATAGCGGTTCTTTCCCCCTATTTATAGACCGAGGGAAACACTGAGGCCTTGACACGACGACAGCGATGGTCGGGAGGTGGCGGTCTCTGGAAGGGTTGTCTAGGGAAGATCTTTTCGCCCCTTGCATAGACTCGGACGCGAAACGATTAGGGCAAGGTTCTGGAACCTTCTGACGCGTCCGGGCATCCCTATCGTCGACGAGGACGGCGTCTACTGGCGCTGCCGCGGTGTCGAGCTCGGAGAAGAAGACGACGACGTTGGCTCTTCTTTTTTAACACGAAACGGTAAGTGGACGTGGGCTGGGCTACTTTGGTCGCTGAGGTGGTGCTGGTGTAGGGTTGGTTTTGGGCCTCGTGGCCCAACAGGTAAGGCCTCTCTCTCTCTCTCTTCATTTTCTCTTTTTATTTTCTATTTTAAATTTGCTATTTGAATTCAAATTTGATTTCTGTTAATTTTTGCATGTTCTTAAATATGTGAATCTTAATAGAACTTGATAGTGATGCTTACTGCATATTTGTGTTGTTTAAACAAATATTAATTATTTGATTAAATGGTGTTTTAGTGAGGTGCATTCTAAATTTAAAATAGATATGAGTTTAAGGGTTTGTCTGAATTCTTTCTTTATTTAGAAATCAAATCTATTTAAATGGTTTGAAAATTTATAACATGTGCATGGTGAAGACATTATTAGGTTTAGCTAGTACTTAACAATATGGATTTTTTACATATATTTTAATTATGGCTAAAGTTTAAAGTAAATGGTATTGAGGATGGGGTTGGTTCATGATTTCATGTGGACAACTATTTCTAAAGACTTAGGAAGATGGTTGGATAAGATTTATAATGCCTCAAGTCATTTAGCTTGGATTACTTAAAATAAATCCCAAGCTCATCATGGTTAATTCACTTGCTAGGGTGATGGTCCAAACTATGATATATTTTCCTATTTGGTTGACTAAATAGTTACTTGGAATGCTAAATAGAATTGGATATTGATTTCACTCTACTCACTTAAATATCATTTAAGCTTAATTATAACTGGCTTGGTTTATACTTGTGATCTATGATACACAAGTTAGGACATAATATTTTATGTGGAATGGATCCTATGTGAAAGGATTTAGGGTTTTGCATAAGCTTCAATAAATTAAAGTATAAATAGGCATGAGGTATGGCAGGGTTCTACTTATCATCCCAAGTAGTACTTGTATTGAAATTCAAATGGGGTCTAGGGCTTTAGTGGTGATCACTCATGTGATACATAACTAGGATTAGGATATGGGCATAAGCTTTGGTCATGTTTTATTGGCTAGGGTTATTCTCCTCACTTTGTTAGGATTCATGCATCAAGGCAATGCTAGGGTTGTCCCAAGTATTTGGATAAACAAGGTTTAAGTACAATGCCATTACTCCTCCACTCAAGGCATGAGGCTTGGTCTAGAATTAACTACTAGTGATGTATCTATCATTTCATGTGATATATGGTATCTAATTATCCCACAAGTTTTACTTATCACCTAAATCTACAAGGTAAGATCACACTTTAAAGATTGACTAGCAATGGATGGGCACGGCGGCACGCCGCGCAAATGTGTAATATGATGGTTATAATATTTTTAAGAACATATTTGAATTGATGGAAATAAATAAGATTTTCGTGTTTAAACATTAGGTTTTCAGATGCTTGGCAATGAAGTTGGATACAACATACAATGAAAGAAATTAGGTGTATAAAAATTGAATCTTGAAGATCAAGTGAATAAATCATGTCCTTCTATTTATACCAGCGGGTTCCCGGGAGGGATGCTTTTATGTTTCAGATTGAAGTATATATAGAATTTTACCCACATTAAGTAAGGCACAAAAATAACTGATAATTAAGTTGGACACATGATACATTGATATCGGGAGGGCATACAGAAAGATGAACACACACTACAATAACAGGCTTGCTAGTTTTCGGAAATCATAGTAAACAAAGTTGTAACTCCACCCACGCAAACCATGCATAAAGTCCATAATTTATGGAGTACGTAGCCCACTGTGACAAAGACAAGATTTCCATAAAAAATAGTGTGATCATTTTGCTAAAGTAATAATTAAGGTGAAGCAGGATCAACATATTTACAATAAACTGCAAATTAATTATTACGTGCATTTTGTTTTGAAACTAATACTCTCTTCATCAAAGAGACAAATGTAAACAAAATTTGCAAGGAACACAATAGATACCATGTCAAAAAAAAATTGCCCTAATTTATACAGCAAGAAAATGAAGAATACAGGACGAAACACTCATATTCCAGAAGCTCTGCAAGGAAATGCAAAACAGAGGATGAACCCGCTCAAATCTCACAAATTCATGAATGATTCCTCATTGTTGCATCTTCAATGGCCACAATCTAGGCTGATTTTCTAGGTTTTTTTTTCGATAAGGGGATAAAATCCTAGCCTCTGCATCAATTGATGCATTCGGCCCTTTATTAACTTTATTAGGTATCCAAAATAAATTTATTACAAGGTTAATATACAATTTGAGAATTTATATCCGTTACCCTTTTTCTTAATATGTTTAAAGAATGTTATACATTGAGACCGGCTTTTGTGAACCTGAGTGTATGTGAACCCACTTTTTCAAAAAGTGGGTTTGTGATGTCAAAACATGTTTCAAAAATCGAAACACAAAATGATTGCAAAGATGATCTCAAACATGTGCCCTGGACATGAGTTTCGTTCTGAAAAAGCATTTTATTTTGCCTCGGCAAAAAAGTGAAATTTTACAGGGCTATATAGCAGTATATATGTGACGTATTTTGTCTTTTTTAGATTCTGAAATAAAAAAGTGGTTTCTGCGGAAAACTTTCTACGAACACATAGAATATGCATATGTACCCCGATATTTTTATTTCAGAATTTTTTCACATTTCAAAAATACATTTCCAACCTGGGTTCACGTGCACCCAGGTTCAACCCCAGGTTCAACCGGGGCTTTTCCGTTATACATTCTTGTTTCATCCTCTTTGTTTGACAATTTATTTTTTATATGAGAATTTACATGTTGAGCCCACTTCAACCTGTGAAGCTGAGTCTATCGCCTTGAAAGGGGCAGGTGGAGACAGAGAATAATGGAGCAATGTAATGTCGGGCATTGAGCAAAGAGGTATTATTAATTTTCCTTGGCAAGACAAATATATACCGACAACAGATTCAGTACCGAACAGAGTATTATACATAGTACCTAGAGCGATCAACTGTACCAAATAGTAGAATATTGCAGAAACATGAGAGTACGATTAGGACAATTATACATAGCTGGGTGATGAATACTTAATATTATAATACGTCGAAATTACTTATCGTCTAGATAGTTGGTAGGTCCATAATACTATACATAACTGATTGGTAGTAGTGTATTAAATCTTTGCTTCATCGGTTGTTAGGCTGACCTGAGCCGTTCTTGTAGGTGAATCTTTGTTTTGGTGCGAGAAGAAGAAATAAGGTAAAAGTCAGTTCATTGTATGTGTTTAACTTGTGTCTAAACCTGCTGCTTACCGAGGAGTGGTTTCTTGGCTGGTGCAGTAGCCATGCTTTGGCCTTCCTTATCTTCTTTTCAGTTGCAGAGCTGACATCTTTAAGTACAGAAAATTGTTGGTTGCTCCCGTCTCAGTCCCAGTGTCCTGTCCCAGTTTTTCTTCTAGGAAATTAAAGCAATGAATAAACTGTGGTCTTAACTTAGCACAGCCATCAATTCTAACCCTGTGATGGATCAATTCTAGGAAATCTAGACTTCTCAAAGCAATTAAAAACAATGGAATAGCTAGAAAGTAGAGAAGAACGTGGAACTTAACCTGTACCGCATAAGAATTCTGTGTGCTTAACTGAAACTTGTGATGCCATCAATTCTAGGAAAACTGAAATGGTCGAAGCAATTAAAGACAATGGAATAGCTAGAAAGTACAGATGAACATGGCATCTAACCTGAATATATGATCAAATATTTTTCCGTTCTTCATTGACACATTCTGATCCCCTCGCCTATGATTCCATTGGCTTGACACAGAGCACACAACTGTGGAAGGCGAGTTTAAATGTACTTGAAGTAGTCAATCTGATATTGTAGTAAGCTCACTCAGATGAAAATGTTCATTGAGAACACCATTACACCAGTCAAACACACTCTAAAATGTTGGTGAAGAAATTCAGTAGTAATTCCCCTGGTACGTCAGATGAACCACTAAATTTCTTACTACTGCAGAGTTAAAAATCTAAATGGGAGGAACATTCAGTTAGGTAATATTGTTGTGCAAGTAATTAAACTACTAACGATTGAATAAAATAGAATATGACCTATTGATCAAAATAATCGATACGAAGAAGCTGTTGGGTTGTCTTCTCCTTAAGCAAACACACAGCTGATGCCTGCCTCACTTGAGAAGTAGCACACATATGTACCTGTAAAAATCTGAATCATGCAAAAACTGAAGCTCATGTTTCCATGGTTCCAGTGTACTATAGCAGAACAAAGGCACATGAAGTATAATATGCCAAATCATTGTGCATTCTTTTTGAGAGATCGATTCCTTTTTTTGTAAACATACCAATACATATCAAGGGTGATTAAATATTCCACGTAGTAGGGGGTACACTTCTGGTTAAGTTTTGACATGCATATGCTCCAATCAATACAGGTTTCCAAAGAAATCAGAATACCTTTTCTGGAGTAGTTCTACTACATTTCACACTCTAGTGAGTAACTGGACCAATTCTCTGAAACACCATTACCAGTGTAGCTGGTAGCTCATCAAGGATTTTTTTAAAAATAAATCAGGGAACATCATTCAAGGATATACATATTGCTTAACTGGGTGAACTGAATTTTGTCTCATGGACTGCAGTATATGGAATTGAATTACTCATCACGAAAATAAAACAATTCTCAAAAAACATTCTCTTAATTTGTGCTTGTTTGTATTTGTTTAAATCATTCTTTTCTCTGGAGTCTGGACATGAACCAGTTTAGTTCTTTTCTGTCCTGAATTTGAACCACTTTCCAAACTATACAGTGCCATTAACTTGGTAGTAAAATTACCTTCACCGAATAGCAATTGTCAAGACTTGTCACCAATTCAGAATTAACTGGTATAGGGAAGAGAATCGAGATTGAAAGGGAAGAAAATATAGAGCAGGGCAAACAAAAATTGGAACAGAGGAGTGTTAGATTCAAAACATAATTTTCCGTCAAGCTTACCTTCCTTTGTAAGAGCAAATAATTCAGCAGAAGGTGGAGGAACCGCAGAGCAGCAGCTCATTGTGCCCGCTCTTGGTCCATACAACCACGCCCATCCCCCAGTGCCACTACCGCCGCCGCTCAACACTGCCCTTCCCAGTTCCCAGCCACAACAACATGCCATGACCCCCGACAGATGCGAAGTCCATGCTTTGCAATGTACTCTGGTACTTCATCCTTGCATGAGTTAATCTCATATCTGTAAATAAGGCAGCCCCTGGACCTGAAGTTGTATCAACTGAATCAGAAAGATAAGTCAGCAGAGTAGAAAAAAATACCTACCTGCTCCCTTGAGGGCAAAGCTTCGCAGAGATTGAACTCAAATGCCAACCCCTGAAACTCTCTTGTTCTAGCATCTTTCTGAAAACCACTGACATAGTGACATAAGAGCTCATTAGCGGAGGCTCCTGGGCATGGAGGCTACGATCTGAAGCAGTGGCATCTCTCCCCATGGGAAGCTCGGCGGTCAACCATCCAAACCCAGAAAGTCTGCCACCGCGCACCTGGTCGCCAACGTTGCAATGTGGTGGGTGATTGCATAACTAAACAGAACCGGAAAAATTAATGAGAGATGAACACATATATAAGACAAAGGAGGAAAATCGAAGAAAAGAATAGTTGAATAAGTCACATGGAAGCCGTGGAGTTCTCGCGTCGGAGCCGCCGGAAAGCCAAGGAGACGTCGGCCCCCGGGCATCAGAGGAAGCTCTGGCCATCGGGGAGCCGAGGACGCGCCAGACGCCGCGCATCAGAGGAGATGCCGGGTGTCGCGGACGCGCTGGCCGCCGCACGGACGCCCGACGGCCGAGGAGCCGAGAAGGCGTCAACCGCCGCGGAGGCGCCGGCCTCCAGGGAGCCAAGGGGGCGCATGCCGCTGAGGGCCGAGGACGCGCCGGCCACCGCGGGTCCGAGGAGGCACCGGCCGTCGCAATGCTGAGGAGGCGCCGGCCGCCGCGGATGCGCTGGCCGCCGCACATCGGAGGACGCGCCGGCGGCAGGGGATCCGAGGAGGCGCCGGCCGCCGCGGACGCGCTGGCCGCCGCACCTCGGAGGACGCGCCGGCGGCGGGGAAGCCGAGGAGGCGCCGGCCTTCGGGGAGCGGAGAGGGCGCAGGCCGCCGTGGAGCCGAGGATGCGCCGGCCGCGGCTGCTGCTCCGTGTGTGCGCCTCTGTGTCCTCGCCGCCGGACGCTGATGGAATGTGAGAGAGAGATTAGGTGGAGAATACTCTTCCAGGAAGTAGCACGTTGGGGAGAGAAAGGACCGAAGGAGACTCTTCCAGGAATACACGACGCTGGCGAACAGACCAAATTTGGTCAAAGCGGTGCACTGTTCAGCTAAAGTCAACAAATACAGTACATCCCAGAAAACAGAAGGAATGAAAGGGAAGCAGGAAGATAGAAATCGCAGGGGCACCGAAATCACACACCAGAAAAAACCAACGAAAAGCAGACTATCAAATGAAGTACGTGTCACCATGAGGTTAATTCAGAAAGAAGCCCAAAATTATGGAAAAAAAGATGTTGGTTGCCCTATAATACAGTAGTTATCCACTTATTCCTCACTAACCACTTCTTTATTATTTCTCTCATCACACTCACCTAGATTCTTAGGACTTATGATCATTACCTAATTTGTAATGATCAAAGGATTGACCTCATAATGGTTCATTAGTGAAACATGGTTCTCCTCTCCAAGATCAAGTATTGGTCAATATACTTGAGTATACACATGTAGCTTGAGCTCTCTGGGATAAGTAGGGTTTCTCTAGGGTTTATGATCATTACCAAGTTGTAATGATCACAACACTTGTCTCTCTTGGATCACTAGTTAAAGAGGTTCTTATTTACCATCAAGTGTTGGCTAGGTCAAGTAGGGTTTAATACTTGACTTGTACTTCTTATAGCATTAGTTATTATCAATGACTTACCTCACTTAGATATGGTTTAAATATTAACCTAGGTTCTATTCAAAGGATAGTATAATCATATGAATGATTCTCTCCTTTCTCTAAGGTTTAATTGGAATATGTTTGAATGAACAAGATTGAATAGTCAAGGGTTGATAAAGAATGAATATGAATTTCCTTGGCTTGGGTTCAAGTATTGTAGTTGAGAATATACCATGTGAATCATGGCAAGAATATTTATTTAGTAAAAGACATGGAAAAGATAAGTAAAGAATAGTTTCTTGATTAATTGTGTTCTTAAATTTATGGTTGAATAATTATTCATGTGTTGTTGTAAGGAATGTCATGTTGAGATCTTTTATAAGATCTTGTAGTTACCCTTACTTAAGGTGTTGTTTGTTGTAAAACTAATTCTATTTGATCTAGTCCATAGATCAAATCACCTCTAACCAAAACAAGGCTTTAGCAAAGATCACATTGAAGTTTATAGCGCTTGACTTGATGATCTACTTCAATTCCAGCAAGTCAAGTAAAATTTTAGTTACCGTGGTAAGTTTTATTTAAAGGCGCGAAAATTCCCCGGATTTTCTATGCATGAATGCAATCCATACTTTGGTGTTTTCTCATTTTGTTGTCTCTAAAACCTGGGATATTACAGTCGGCCCTGGCCACGACTGCCAGAAACGTGGTTAAGACGGCTAAAAAGTAGAATCAATGCTCCGTGTCGCGAGCGTGCCCCAAATCTAGTAGTTATTGACAAACGTTACCTATTTGGTAGTTCCGTGTCACGACATGTACAATTGTGGTAGGAGTACTATCTTTTTGAGCGAACTCCAATCTTTCTCGCTCTAAGTTTGTATTTCGGCCCAGGAACAGATCCTCTCACACCTCCCGGCCCAGCACTGCCGTCGCCCCCAAATCCAATCCGAAACCCCCGCCGTCCCGCGGTTGCCTCTCCCTCGCCGTCGCCGTCGCCGTCGCGGGCTGCAAATCCGACCCGCCGCGCCGCCGCTCGCCTCCCTCGTCGGTGCTCGCGGTCACCAGGCCGGTGCCGCATCCTCACCAACCGCTTCGTCCCCAGCGCGCGCGTCGGCAATTCGCGACAGAACAAGGAAGGGAGGATGTCTTCGTGGGAGGACGAGGAGTCCGCGTCGGCGGCGGCGACCACGGACGTGGAGCTGCTGAAGCGGGCCTGGCGCAACGAGAAGGCCGCACCGGAGATCCTCCACTTCGACTCCGCCCTCGTCTCCCGCGCCCGCGAGCAGATCCAGCTCCTCGTTAGCATTCCCCCTTTCGGCCTATTATGCACACTGAACACTCCAGGAAATTATGCTGATTCTTGAAACCCTGTGGTGAAATCAGGAGGAGACGCTCGACGACTTCACGGATAACGGCGTCGACGACCTGGTGGTCTCGCTCTACCAGATGGACCTCGACCGCTCGCTCTTCCTGCTCCGCTCCTACCTCCGCCTCCGCTTGCAGAAGGTCAGACTAAATCCTGTATTTGCACCGCACTGTATTCCACTTACTGACCGAAAGTGCCAGAGCTAGCATTGGCATCAGGTGATGTAAAAAATTCAGAGCGAGTGACACATGTAGTGAGGTCTTTATCTAGTATTTGTAAGGTTAAAACTGGTGTATGCATAGCTGGTATCATGGCGTTCACCAATTTTTTGTGATGTCACTTGACATCATAAACACCATGTAGCTCCGCCTCTGGTCACCTAAAATGGTTTGGTATTTAGTTGACCTCGTCGTGTTGCTGTCTGTAGATTGAGAAGTACATGACCTACATCTCCAAGTCTGACGACCTATTGAGCCGGCTGTCCCAGCAGGAGCAGCGATTCGCCAAGAGGTATCGATCAACTCAATTAAACCGGCTACTGGTTGTTACTTGCTAGTCCTTGTTTTGTGGCTGAGACGACGGTTCCATGTTGGTTTTTATCTGTTGCTAGCTGCAAGGAGAACATGGAGAAGCATCTCGAGCAGTCGGTGCTGTCAAAGCTTCCCTATGGTTATGACTCGGTAACTAGGCAATCCTTATCGAGCACGGAGGATGACATGGGTACTCCACTTGATCTTGAAACATTAGCATGTTTCTTTGTAATGATTTACTACATAGCCTGTTTGTAGCTTTAGCCGCTAGCCCGTTACATAAGCTGCTTTATACGACAATCTGTGGATGCTTCACCATTTAAAGCGGCCAACCTGACATGTATCACATACTGACATGTTATTCAATTGGGGAAAATAGGTTTTTGGAGTCTGATTAGGTCGTCACTAACAAACATGTGCTTCCTAGTTGATTTTGGATAACATAGCTAATGTGTGAGATTCATAAAAGAAACACGCATGCCTCTTGAAATCCCATTTTGTGCTATTTAGTTCAGTCTACACTACTTCTAGAAACCTTGCCCCAAATCTTCCATTCTGAAAATAGTTATCGCTACTAACTGCTAATGCATCATTGCATTCTTAGAAACAGTTTTTTAGAATAATGTTCTGCTCGCTGCAGTTGAAATGTTTTTGCTCTACAAAAGCCATTTTTCCTAGTAATGTGCTTATTGTAAGCTACTTATTTTGAAGGTTTTACCATTTTTTTCTTGTCTCATACTTGGGCCTTGTATTTCTGTATACAGGTTTATTTGTTGATTTTTTCACAATTGGCTACACATACACTTAAGTAATATACTACTTCAAAAAATAGTCTAGTGCAATTTGGAAGTGAGAAAGATAAGCCTGGGGCAGTTAGTTAGTTAGTTAATTGCAGAACTGGATACTAAGACGAGAAGCAAGAAGAATCAACATTGGACAATGTGATGATGTATGTTTCTATTTTTTTTGTAGCTTAGTCACCAAGAGTTTGTTACAGTCCCCCAAATGAAACCCCATTTCTCCAATGAAGTGCAAATGAAGTTCACAAATATCATATGCTTTCCTTTGTTAATAACAGATGTTGGAACAAATTTATTCATTTACATGTTTTTCGTTGCTGAGAATGCTTTTATCCTTTTATTGCTGAAGCCGTGGTAATGTGTTTTAGCATGCAATCAGCTTCGAGGCACTATCTGACTGTTATTTCGAATGCCCTCTCCAGTTCCAGAGCCTCAGCTTGACACCTTTGTCTTCTGCAAGACCAAGAGTGACGTAGGAGCATTTCAGCTAGATGACATGTAAGACCCCAGACACTTGGATTTTATCATTTCAGTCCCTTAAATTGTACTAACCTATGATGTTGGCTTCCATGAAGAGGGGAGGAAGTTGTGGATTTGGTTGCTGACGACTTGTATGTCCTTCGGTACAAGTCCATCAAGGGTCTTGTCGAGGCTGGCAGAATTGACCTTATTTGATGCAAGCAGCAAGGCACTACTGAGGCTCTAAACAGATCGTCAACCCTCCGTGCAAGAATATTCTAAATTCCTGGTAAGGTAGACATGAACTGGTTCAGATGTGTATTCCGCAATGATCAGTTAGGGGACTGGACTATCTTTTCATGTAACAATATTGTTGTATTTTAAAAAGTAATGTCAACTCTTGTTCTTCAAGAATGAAGATAATTATTCTTCTTGGTAAGAAAGATCAATATCACAAGTGATAATCAGAAGATTTGCACTGTCCAACAACTTGAGATTAGCACAAATCCATCAAATGTCTTGCAACGGAACCAGTTTCAGGCTTTTGGCTATGATCTATCTGTATAGACAACAATACCACACTCAAGGAATTTATTTCATTGCACATCTGTCGGTGGCCAAATCGCTGGCAATGGTATATGAAGCTAACTGTTTTTTACGTTAGTTCGTAAGGAGAGATCCCAGCAATGTCGCTCCACTTAACTTTGTCAAAGTTTTATACTCAAAAGTTGAATATTTGCTTGACAATTTCCCTGAAAAATGAAGAAGCCGTGAAATAAACGATCCATCTCTTAGATGTATAAGCCTCAGTAGCACCCTCTTCGGGGGATTGAGCATTCTCTCTTCCATACTCAGAAACACCGATGGGAGCAGGGGAGAGCTTGGTCTATCTCCAGCCCGCTTCCATGCCAGCCACAGCTCTAGAAACATCATTGCACTGTCTCCACAGAGGTAGGAGTAGGGCTGTTAGGGCATCTCCAACCGCGCGACCCATCCCGCGCCCGCGCGTCCGGATGGGTCTAGCCGGACAAAATCGCGGCCCAGCGCGGGGACGCACCGCAAAAGCGGACGGCCGCCGCGTCCGGAACGACGCAAACCCGGCCCAAATCTTGGCCGGGTTTGCGTGGCCGCGGATGGCACGCGCCGTCCGGTCGCGTCCGCGCGCTGGTCGCCTCGTCTCCCTTGGGCCCACCGTCGGTGACCGGGGAGACTATTAAATGGGGACTGGAGGGGATGCGGCCATCCACTCCGGTCCCCACTCCACCCCCGAGCAAAACCGCCGCCATGGCCCCGAAGCGACGGTTCGCTCCCGGAGCGAACGACGACGAGGCGAGCAGCAGCCGCCGTCGTCCGCCGGCGTTGCGGCCGTCGGGAGGAAACCAGCGCGGCCTCCACATCGGAGAGGCCGCCCGCGGCGGTGCGGCATTGCCGCAACCGCCGCCTCTCCTCCTCGAGCCGGGCCGGAGTCCTCGGAGGAGGACCCGGACCTCCGCGCCGCCACGATGATCTCGGCGGCGGAGGAGGAGAGGAGAGCTGGCAGACCTCCATGAGGCCATTCGCACCTCCGAGATGGAGGAGGCGGCCGGCGGGAGGTCGAGGAGGCGGAGGGCTGGGAGCTCTACGCCCGAGGCCCGCCGGGCGCGACGGGGAGGAGGAGGAGGCGGCGCGGCGGGAGGAGGCCGGGCGCCGCGCCGGCGGAGGAGCGCCGCGAGGAGCAGCGGCGGCGGGAGCGGCGGCGCCGGGTGGCCGGGCGCCGCGCCCGGCGGAGAGGCGGCGGCGCCTCGGGGAGGAGGCGGCGCTCCGTGCGCCGCCGCAGCCTCGGGTGGCTCCGGACCCCACTCGCCGTGGGAGGAGGCCCTGTTGTCTCCGTGGCCGGAGTCCCGGCGCGGTCGAGCCACAACAGCGCGTCGCCGCCCGGGGACGTCGTCCCACGACGGCGACGTCGCCGGCCGACGCCCACGAGGGCTAGGCGGCGCACCGGCGGCCACCGCGCCGCCGACCAAACCCTAATAGAGGGTTTTTATATTAGTTTCAATTGAAAAGCCCATATAGGGGCTTCTTTTGTTAGTTTTATTTGCCCAAAATAGGGCTATGTACTAAATTTGCCCAAAATAGGGCATATGTTCAATGAAATTTCGTTTAAATTTGCCTCTTTTTTTTTCGTTTTTCTCCGGTTTATGCGATGCGTCCGCGCGTTGGGCGCAGTGCGCGACCCAAACGGACACGCGGACGCGGGGCGGTGTCCGCGTGTCCGGGCGGCGACCCAAACGGCCCAAAACGGACGGCCCAGCGCGTCCGTTTGGGTCGCGCGGTTGGAGATGCCCTTACCTCCACGCGAGGGTTCTGAACCTGGATACGTCGACGTGTCGCTCGTGCTCATACCCACCTCCGGAATCCGCCGTAGTCCATAGGCCTCGCTTCTCCTCTGCTGAAGTCATCCCATGGCATCTGCCGTGACGATACCATGACACTTCTTGTACACTAGCTTTGAGCTTCTCTTAGAGTAACTCCGAGAAACAAAATACTCCACTATCTATCACATCTTTTATTCAACAAAATGCCACAAACCATCTTATCTTTATCGCATTCGATAATTTTCTGGCAGTAACTTTCTGACGTTTATTCCTCAACAATTATTTCTTGGAAATAGTTCACCATCATCCTTTTACCGTGGAAAAAATACTCCAGCATTCTTCGATTCTTTTACCGTGGAAAAATAATACCGCCTCACTTTCAAAAAATATACTTGCTCCACCGTATTCACCTCTTTTACGCGAGAAAAATACTACTGTCTTCTTTCGTAGCAATACCAGAAAAACATATTTAGTTTACCGTACATCATCTATTAAAAAAATACTACTGCCTTCTTGGGTAGAACCTCTGGAAACAAGAAATACTCCACCATCTGCCGCCTCTTTTAGCCAGAGAAATTATCTACAACTATATAAAAAACTTCCTCCATCTTCTACCGCCATTTCAAGTCAGCATGCACTATCTTACTCCGGGCACCGCGGCTATAGTGTAGTGTCACTGCCATACTACCCTCTCTTTTTTCCATCACCTCACGGTCACACCACATGGTTATTTTTGTCTGTACTACCATCGCCTCACGGTCATCTATTTTCGTAAGATTGAAATAATTCTTATCACTTTTGTGTTAGTTCAACGTTCTTCGACACCATCACTTATGCGGTACTTCTGCAACTCAAATATTGTCATACTTATACAATACTTTAACCAACAACCTAATAGCCAAGGGCGCGGCGCGGTCTACGGCAAGGAGGCGTGGCGTAGTCGGCGGCCGGAGACGGCAAGGCGCGGTGGTGGCGTGGAGGTCGAGCGCTCCGCCGTCCAGAGAGATTGGGGGGAGATGTGAACTATGGGAACTGAAATGCGCGTCGCACTAGAATTTTGGTTTCAGTCAAAATAATTGTAGTGGGCCTGAGTTAGGTGCGCTGCTAGTATTACGCGCACCCTCTGCCGCAAACTATTGACAACACAGACAGCCTGTTGTCGTAACTGCACGCGACCGGTAAGTCAGTACTAGTCACGTGCCACCAGGGTCGCAGGCTGCGGTTAAGTTCTGCGCCCAGGCGCAGCCATGACCCACATACTAGTCGCGTGCCCTACCTTACTGTACGCTACCACTACGAGCTCACTAGTCACGTGGGTTTTCATTAGTCGAGCCCCTATAGCCTTTTCCCTACTAGTGAACCCATTGGATCCATGTGAGGTATCTCCGGCCAATAGAGAAGTGCCATGCCATAGATTTTTTAGTGCAACCGCTTGGAAAAGGTTGCACGGGATATATCTAGCCAGTGTGGTTGGTGGTTTTACAAGAGATTAACATGTTGATGCAAAGGCGCTACATGCTATTTTGTATCTTTGGACGGCTCACTAATAGAAAAAGACCTAGCCGTAGGATTGCTACCAGTGGCGCACCACTACACAAGTGCACCACTGCTATGGCGCACCAAAAAGTGGTGCTCCATTGCTAGCAGCGCGGGGTTCACTTTACCACACTTCAAAGGGTAGTTTCCTCTCGAGACCATAAGGTAAGTATTACATGGTGCACAATATATAATATCAAGAGAGAACTAACACACATTAATACTTAAAATCATAAATCATCTTAGATTCATCTCATATTCATGCTAGGGTTTCTCCATCTCCCCAATAAGTAAAGGAACTACTCACACATGGAAGAAATCAAGAACATCATCATAATAACATGGAGGGGATGAAAGGAATGGAATGAACTAGAACACAAATCCGCAATAGCAATCAAGATTACAAATATGGTTGGAGGAGAATGGGATTGGTGATGCAGCGGTTGGTGATGAAGGGGATGATGCCTTGTCCTCAGAGGATCCGCGTAGCATCCTGGATGATGTCTTCTCCAAGGTTGCTTCTCTAGATCTCATCACGGTTGGTATTTCTCTGTTTTGCGGAGGTGTGTGTGTCTCAGATCTCCCTATTGTCTGCGCGAGATTGAAGTATTTGACAAGGCGGTTCTCCTAACACACCTAGTGCCCGCTAAACTTGCTGGAAGTTGTCCTCGCATCCTCTATTCGCCCAGGTGCATAATTAAGTGCTTAAATGATTTTTATATCGTCAAAATACCATAATGGCAGTTTTTATTGATTTTTCATCATTGCTTTATTATTTTAAGATCATGTGTAGACAAGCATAAAAGTGCGCGGTAGCACGGTGAAATACAAAAATCTTATTACTACTCAATGATAACATAATGAAATAATGGTGTAAAAACATGCTAAAAATTCACTCATCAATGCCCATTTATTATGTCATCTAGTTTTAATGAAAATTAACTAACATGAATTTTGACTTTTGTCTACAAAATGGGGCCATGTTTTGGTAAAACGAGATTTCTGGTTGCATACAACCTCCGATGATTTTTTTTTTTCATATGAAATGTATCTACGCGAAATTTTCTACCCGATTTCAACGCCCTCCGGGGTTTACAAAAATTTTAGATTCCCAAAAATCAAATAGGAAACATGACTTTTTTCAGGTTTTAGATTTCAGGAAGAAATTTCAAAAAAAAAATAGCAGGGTGCGCTACTGCTAAGTTCCTGTCCTACCAATTTTGAAACGGCCGACCACTTACCCCCTTCCTCCTTCCTCCCCCTCCACATATTCTATTCTACTCCTCCTCTCCTCCCCCTCCTCTCCTCTCCCCCTCCTCCTCTCCTTTCTTACTTCCTCTTACTCCTCTATCCACTCCTCCTGCCTCCTCTCCGGCAACCTTCGACGACCCTCCGACTTCCCTCCTCCTCTCCAAGGACCACCGAAGATCCTCCTCCTCCTCCTCCACACCTCCTCCTCTCCTCCTCCTCTTCCTCATCCTCTCCTCCTCCAATCGGCCAACCCTTCCTTCCGCATCACATAGAATGTGACAAGGTGTATACTAGAAGGAAAATATAAAAAACAATCCAAATCTAGATCCAGATCGAAATTTCAAATTTTTACTTGTGGCGCACCTTTTTTTTGTGCAGTAGCGCATGTCGATGAAATAGCAATGAAGCACCAGTGAGCTAATAGTGGTGCACTACGTGGTGCGCCACTGCTAAGCCCTATATCAATGGTGCACCACTAGTGCGCCACTGCTAACAGTTAGCAGTGGCGTGATAGAAGTGGCGCACTCAGGTGCGTCACTGATAGCCATATGGGGGTGCGCCACTGATTGCATGTTTTCTGTTTTCTTTTTCTAGTAGTGGCTGATTCATGTATCAACTTTATACGATCCATTATTTGAAATAATTTTTAAATAAATATTAATAATCTAACCAAGAGGCCACATTCGTTGTGTTTAATGCAGCGGTCGTGGCTTCTCCTTTTTGAAAAAATAGAGCTTGAGAGTGGTTTACAGGAAATAGCTTATATGTCCTTTAGGATTAATAGATAAGCAAAGATGATTGACATGTGCGCAAAGAAGAATGCCGTGGTAAAACCTTGTTTCTGGTGCCACCGGTACGACCCTATGTTTCTGCAAACAAATGACCGCCGTTCATGCATTTGTACCAGCCTAAATACTAGAAGAGTCAATTCAAACTCCATACACATTGTTTTCGCCGAACAATGTCGAGAATTACAATTCATACATGGAGTGTTTTCAAAATGTTTTGAAGTCTTTAGAATTTTAATAGATATTCGACCTATAAATACTTCATGGCCTCAAATCAATTAATATCTTAGTAAGAACAAACGGGGTAAATATGTTCCATAAATATCATAGTTTTGATAGAAATAATAAACATAATATCATATCGATGGTACTACACAAATCATTGTTATATTGGTAAAATAGCTAAAGTAGCAAGATTTGAACAACTTTTTGAGCAAACCAAGAAGAATGCCATCAGAAGTTCTTAGGTCTCAATCTTATCCTCGGCCTGGCTATGATATTGAGAGGAATTAACATCATATGAGCTTGAAGAACCCACCTAAAATATGAGTAAAAATAAGATATAAGACACTGCTTCTTCCATCTCATGCCAAGGAATATCTAGAAATACCGTTAAAAATAAAAGGTAAATATAAATGAGCCTCAGAGTTGTCTATATCTTAGAGAAACAAAAGGTGCACAACAAAGTTCTATTATGTTGCACGGTGTAGCTAACTTGTATTTCTCAGTTAGCACAATTATGCTCAACTCTTTATCACTCACAAAGCACAACATCGATACATTAGAAAGAAATACATGCAAGAAAATCCTATTTAAATATGAAATAATCCTAGAGGGCCCTATATAACTATTAGTGTTTAGTTTATGGTACATACGTGTGAAATTATAATTTAAGATAGTAATCCACACATAAAGTGTTTTGCGGTAATGCTCAACTCTGAACATGTATGCTATCTACATATAAGCATTATGAATAGTTGTCTCTCTAGTGATGTAAATTAAGTTGATAATAGACTGTCCAAGGAAGTACAAAATGATCTAAGTAGCTAGACAACTTGCACAATTAGCATAAAAACTTAAGTACACATTGGCGCACAATAAGTATTTAATAAAAACAACTCTACTACAGTGGAAGTCATTTATCTGTATGGATGAAGATGACATACTTACTTTGCTTTATATTTCAAGATAATTATTTGGCATATTCATTGGAGAAGGAGAGATGCAAGAAAGTGGTAACAAGAACTATCAATCTATAGCAAAAAATGAACTAGAATATGATAAATGAGACTGTACGTAAATTTTTACCTGATCCGGTATAACACTTGTCATGATACTCATGATGCTCCTGATTGCGTCAGTTGTAGCCTATAATTAGGTTATGTCCGTTAATGTGTTATTTTATGAAATATTACAAATTATCTGGCTAGTAAGTTTGTGCACACTATACCTTGTAATTATACCCAAAATTTTCCATGTAGGTAACTAAATTTTCTCTATCCCGCTTTTGCCCCACAAAATTAAGCAGTCGGAGGGGTCTTGGATGCTGGTATCTCATTCACAACATGTGTTAGAACACCAACTAAAACACATATAACTATCATTATAATTTTCTCTTCAAATGGTTATTAACTATTCACCCTGAAACATGAAAACAAATTTTATGTTGACTTCCATTTAGATAATTATTTACCTGATTTGAAATGTCTCGAGATATTTTGTTGACCTCCATGCCTATTTGTTGTCGAATCGCATCATCAGATATAAGCGGAAGTAGACCATTGAGCCATATGACAAATTGTTTTGAAGATGCCTATCAAATGGAAACTCAAAATTTTATTAAATACTCAAGCATAATTAGTGCTTAGTAAGGAATTTTTTAAATCGAGTCAACATACAGCTCTTTCATGCTCCTTTCGATGAATGCGGATCCACATTTCTTCCCTCTCCGAGAGGTTGTTCTCCCATGTCTCCCACTTCTTTAATTTCCATCCTCCCCTTTTATTTTGCATACCTACACTACCATATTTCTTGTATATATCTAAACGTACAAGTGACTCCACAAATATGTAAGATTGCAAGTTTCCTGGCTTTCGGGGGCCGAAATCTAACAATTTCATTGCCTCGTTCAATTCAGTTTCAAAGATCTCCCCATTCCATAGCAACTTATATGTAAATAGTTTATTATCACCACTTTGCGTCAATAACTTACCCCCATGAATTAAAGTTGGACCAGGAAGGTAATTTGATGTGTCAATATTGTACTTCTGGCTCCACTTTTGCTCCAGTTTGTTTTCAAGTGTCCAAATCTGCACCTTACCAAAAATCCCTTCAAGTACATAATGAAATGTTTGAGCAATTGCTATACATATCTTCCCGTCTATCTCTCGTATGAAGAATTCCCAAGGATCATATTCATAATGTTCAGGCACTAGTGTCGGTAATTGTATCCGCAAAAACATTTCTTCACTGAGATCGAAGGACATAATACCATGCCGGCAGCTAGCTCTATCTTCAATTATCCAATACACTATTCCATTAATATTTATTGCTCCAGAATTTCTCACACAGTTCAAGCTTAAGGCTTCTGGAGTTTTGATATCTTTCCATTTCTCATCACCAAGCGTATAAACCTGAATAACATTGAATCTATCTGTATTCTTGAAAGGGCCATCTATATTATCACTTAGGAAGTGTGTGATCTTGTATTCTTTTTTCAATGGGTGGAATCCAAAGGTGTACAATGAGAAATGATCGCTCTTCAAATTCCTCAATGGTTTCTCAATACGCATGCTTTCACCCGTTGCAAGGTTTGCTATCTTGATGGTTGATGTATTTGTGTATAAGCAAATAAGCCCATTGCATGATCCACAGAGGAGATCATCAGGGCCAATAACTGGCACTGCATATGTTGATTGTGACCATGCTTCATCAACAAGTATGGCATCACTAGGGTAGCATTTTCTTGCAATAGACTCTTGTTGGAAGAATAAAATGGCATAACGGGATGCATGTTGAAGGTGTAATGTGGCAAACTTGGGATCTCGGATCATTGCTTTCCATTGTTTTCAAACACCAACACACCTCAATAAAGTGCTAACTGGAAGCCTAAAAAATATCCGCTCCATGAGGTCTCCCGTGAGACAGTTTATTAAGCATTCATCATCTATTTGTTTCTTTGAATTGGCTTCCTCCAATTCCATAGTAAGCACAAAGCCTAGGTACAAAATTATTGTAGGAAAAAACATTTTAGAAAATGATGGGGCATACACCATAAATATTTTTTATTAAAATAACTAGCCGGAAAAAATGTGAAGAAAGTTTGAAATTTCTATAGGTTTAAGATTCTAAGAATTGGTACATGATTAAAGAGGTATCAGCCACATAGCAAAATATGGAGCCTGGTATGATTGGTCTATTTACCAAAAATAGTTAACAAATGCGTTTACGTATGATTGTTGTAAATTTGAATACACATGTAAGCATGCACAAATACCATAAACTATGGACCTTGGCACTAATATACAATCCACACACCTAGATGATACTTGCAAGAATTAAGTGTGTGAAACAATAGAAAATAGTTTCGATGGAAACATTACATAACTAATCAATAAAAAAAATAGGATTACACAGGTATGTAGGAATGCTGGTTGTAAACACACACAAAAAACTATGCCGTTTTGGCAAGTTTGGTAACTAATAGAATTTACAGATGGCAACATAATAATGGGCTATATGAAAAAACATAACAAGTAGATCCGAGGGATATATGGAAATCAAACTATGGTAAAAACAATTATGTTGGATAACAAGTTCTGATTTGTGAGTAAAAACAATAGAGGAACAAATACAAGAAAGGGATTTTTCACCAAAAACATGGTTTACCGGGAAATTATTGGGGCAGGTGGATCAGATCTTACCGATGAAACCTAAACTTCCAATCCACGACGACGCGGATCACCTCCCCTCTCTCGATAGCCTTCTCTTCTCTACAAACTTTTGTGTGCAAGGCCTCACGGATATCGCGTCCTCAGCTGAGCCTTGTCACACACCATCACCGCGCCGCCGGTTTGTATCTAGGGTTAACATCTCGAAGGTGGATTGAAGGAGGGGATGAGGTGGGAGTTTATCTAAAAGGGTAATTTATGGATCATTCTGGGCCTTATCAAGGCATTAACATCCATGACCATTGCATCAGGACCCGGCCCATGCGGAGGGCGAGCGGGGGTAGCTGCTTCGGCCCCTCAAAACCAAGGGGGTACCTAATTATTTCTATGTAATGCTGGGTTTGGCCCAAGTTAGTAGTGTTACTAGCACTAGTAGGATGGTTTGGTCTGTGTAGGCACATATCCCACTGGTCATGCGGAGCCACCACCCCTATGAGGGATACACCTTATTTGTTTTTCATGGATTTGACTTCTCACCAATATATTACATGGGAGTCCAAAAAGGCCAACTTGTGATAATGTGACAATTTTATCAAAATCCCACGGACCCATTATCTTGAGAGAATGTCTTATTGAAATAGTATATGTTTTCCATTAGGAACACACTGTTAAATATGAGTGATAATCCAAATAGCGAAGACCCATCATTGCATGGTTGTATGCCTTCACATCACACTACCTATGAACTAGTTTTTTTTACTAGGACGATACAAAAATCCATTAACGCCTCACTATTTTTGATACTCGACACATAATCGTCTAAAGAAAGTAACATTTTTCCTACATCGGAACTTCTAAAATTGGTACAAACAAGATATACCATTTAAAGTGGTTTGGAGTAGTTTTCTTCCATTTGTAGATCGTTTCTAAACTAAGTTTCCCATTTCTTCTTCTATATAAATGTAAGCTTCATTAGATAGCAAAAACAATCTTAAATTGTTAAAAGGGAAAATGGGAATCTGTGTCCAACCACTAGAGGGAAATCCACAACTCAACTACACGCCATGGAAAACACTACAACATCATACATGGTGCTTATTATACGTCGTGCCAAACTCTAAAGGCCGCGGACATGGATTATGCGACTCTTAAGGGACATCGGGAATTTATTAACTCACCATTTATGAGATTATTTCTACAATATTTTGATCTAGTCTACATATTTTTAGAAATGAAACAAAATAATGAACTTCACTATTTGTTGATTCTCTAAATTTCTTGGGTGATCACCACAAATTTTCATTGCTTTTCACAATCAAGACTATGTTAATTGCTCTTTAGTTCAAGGTTTTATTTGATGTTCATAGGATTACCAACATATAGGGTAACAATGTTAGGTTTTTCAGCTATTTTGTTGATCATATAGTTATAGTTATAACGTTCAAATACCGGCAAGTCTCGGCGGTGTGGCGCAACGGAGCCTCGGTAACGGACAAGGAGTGATGGACACGCACATGGGGCGCTATCTGGCGAGGGATATGCTGATCTCGGCCCTGAAGATGGACCAACTGTTATTGGAAGTTCTGATGCGAGTGCATGAGGTGCTTGTCGTGTGTCTGCTAGATCGGATGTGTGCTCCTATTTTCACCATAGGGGTGACTCGGCGATGCCAACGGTATTTAGCTGGTGGGGCATCGTTTGTGTTTTTAGGGCATACGGCTATGATGGTATGTTCTTCACCCATTGTCGGGTTTGTAAGTGTTGATGGTAGCTTCGGGTTGTACGATGTATGCTTTTGGCAGATCTTTGTTGAATAAAATTTAAATAAAGCATCTTCGATGAATAGGCTGAGGGATCTCAACCTCCTTTTCAAAAAATACCTTTCTTTTATAAAATAGATTATACAAATATCGACCTATGGTCCCATGCTCCATGAATTTGTTTGTCAACTCTGAATGAAACCTCGAAACGAATAAAAGTGTGAATACTTTTTTATTTTGCAAACAAGAGACTGTGAAAGAGGCTCTTTCAATTCATTTAAAGGATGTATTAGTCTAGAAAAGATACATTTTACATGTAATATGATTCTCTTAGTTACTTCTCATTGGCTACCATTTTACGAGACTAGGACATAATTTACCAGCTACATGCTGTAAAATTAGTTTATTCACTTAGCCATGATATAAGGCTTTACTGGAATGGGAGAAACAAATAACATGTGCCCTTCCTGCCAGGGGTTATGCCGTACTTGAACCTAGATAGATTGACTGAGTGGGACACTACGAGGTAACACACGAGCTCCACCGGCGGGTCGGTGAAGTTGTAGCTAGCCTCTGTACAGCAGCACGTGCCACGCTGGTATGTCATCTTACGGTCGTCGACCTCGTTGTAGATGACCAAACTCCCGCAACCGTCATGGGGCACTAGATCATTGCCGCATGCACGACGATATTCATCGATGATGGCTCACACTTTTGGCACTGATTCTTGGGAAGCTCACCACCGCGGCGTTCACGTCCATATGACCGCCCTTTCACTTTATGGAACAAAGCATGTGGCATGATATTTGTGCATAGATGAATCAATAAAAGAAATCCAATAGAAGCCACCTTGAATGGGGAAGCTTGAAAGCCTGTAGATATAGTGGAGCACCATGACTCCATGAGGTCTATATTGTACGAAAGTTTCACTGCTTCGGCGTATGCATATGTTGAACAACAGGGGAAAAAACTGCACAACATTGCGGATACCGGTATCCTCTAAGAGCATCTCTAGCAGACCCCTCAAAGTGGCCCCATATACGTGTTTGGGACCGGTTTGAGGGTTTGCACCGTTTTGTGGGCCAGAACAGATCATGTATGCGCGTTTTCGTTTCCGAGCGGCGCGAGACGGTATATATTCCGTTCGGAGATGGCGATGAGGTCCGAAACCCTCATTCCTCCGCCGCTTTCTCTGCACTTGCATCCGCCGATGAAATCCATAGCCATCGACCAAATCCAAGCTCCCCGATGGTAGATGCTCTCTGGGCGGTCCCCTTGCGGTCGTGGGGCGGCCAGATTGGCCGCAGAGGGGTCCTAGAGCCGCCGCGGCGAGAGCTCTAACGACGGCGGCCGCCACGGAAAGAATACGGAGGCGCGAAGGTAGGACGCCGCGTGCCTCCGCGGCTCCTACCGCTACCTCAAGCACAACATGACACCGCCGCCTGCCTTCTTATGGTGGGAGTCCTGCCATGGCATGGCGGCCTTGCGCACGTCCGCCTCGCGCCGCTCCTCCTCCGCGGCCTCCTCCTCCTCCTTACGCGGTCGACTACGTCACCGACGACAAGCTCGAAGAATTCCTCTCCACGCTGGAGGGCAAGGTAGTGTCGGCAACTTCGTCGCGGAGGCGAAATTTCCTACTGTCGTTGGGCTACTCGAGAAGACGACGCGCCAGCAAGCTGAGAAGGAGGAAGAGTGGCGCCAGATCGCGAATGAGCAGCCCTACATTCACCTCGGCAACAACGACGAGTAAAGCCGTTTGTTGTGGTTATACTTTATGGGTATATCAACGACGTGGTCTAGATCCGGCAAGCCCGGTGGCCCACAGATGGTGATGGTGGCATATGGCCCATCGGGCGGCCCAGTTGCTGTTGATAGAAGATGGATGAAGTCTAGCCCACGAACAGGAGCCGGATCTCAACTGACCTATGCGGAAGTCGGATCCGTGAAGGCTCATGAAGTATCCGGATCCACTACGGCAAGTAAGGAAAGGTGGATCCTTGTAACAACGCGAAAGCACCCAGATAATTCCAGACAAGCAACAGTAGGCCCTGTCGTCGAATAGGCAATGACATTTGGCGCCCACCGTGGGGCCAGCGACGTCTGGAGGCCGGAACCGGGAGGGTTCCGCCATGGGAAGATATGACGAATCCATCGCTGTGGGGCGTGTCCTTTACGCCGAGAACTTTCCGATCGTTCCTCGGGACGAGTGCTGGATTCCAGCTAAAACCGACCCCATCAAGCTCTCCATCGTCCCAATCGGCGGCATCCACATCTTCATCGGCGAGACCGTCGACTCTGACGGAAACACCCTGGTAAGTCACGCTGACGCGACCGCTGCTGAGCAGGATGCAGTCGCGAAGATCCGATCTGAGATGCAGGAACTTCCTAAGGAAGATTCCGCCTTAGATCTGGAAATTTCAAAGCCCACCCAGTTCGCCCCTGAGCAGGAAATTACGGTGGAAGACCAATGCAGATCCGCCTGTGTCTCCCAGGTGTTAGAGAAGCAGAGGTGTCACTTCATGCACTTCCTCGCACATACCGCAGGAACCGCCCCTCCTCAGGATGGAGCCGGACCCATGTAGGTTGAGGCTTACGGAGATAGCGACGCCCCGGATCAGCAAGAGGATGCCGGAGACAAAGAAGAATCAATCCTTGGCAACTTAAGTCCAACTTCCGACGATGGCTCCTCGATGGACACAAAAGAGTACAATCGCCTGACGAAGGAGCTGGAAGATGGGGAGAAAGCTGAGGCAGAATCCGCTCCGCCTAAGGAAGTCCTTGCGACCATAACTGGGCTGGATCAGGATGCTGACGATGAAACTACTCCGACTGACCCCAAGCTTCCGGGCCCGTCCAACTCGGAAACTCCGTCTTCATGGTCACGTCGCCATGCTGCGCAGGACTTCGGAGAAGGACTAGTTCTCGAGCACGGGGAGTACATGTCCCCAGAAGAGCTATTCGAGCAAGCAGGCATAGGCGCCATCGCGCACTCAGAAATCCTCAACAAACCAATAACTCCAGACGATGCCGCAGATCCGGAGGCCCTAGAAGCCAAAAGGAGGGAAATGCTGGCCACCGCCAAGAGATTTTCTAACACCGCAATGACGATGCTGGAGGAAAGGAAAGAGGCTGAAGACGTGATGAATAACTTCCTCAAAAGAGAGCACGAAGATGTAGAATCGCTGCAGAAGGCCAAGCAACTCCGGGAACACTGGGAGTCCATGATGGGCGACACCCACAAGGAAGCAGATAGGATCCGGCGGGAAGCTATTGCCCCTCGCAAGATCAACTTTGCAACACCCACTGATCAGCAGCCGCTCACAACTCCAAAGGACAACATGAAGAAGGCTGCGGAGCTCTTAGCCAAGAAAGATGAGGAAATTTACATCAACCACCTCCGCACGCTCGTTACCTCAACAATGAAGCAACATAGCAAGGCAGACACTTCGCACAGGTTGGAATCCAACCTAGAACACTGTGTGTCCACAGCGCAGAAGGACGCCTCTGGAAGACAACATCGTGATGATGAATCACGCACCGGATCCACGGAGCGCAGGAGAAGGACCAGAGAACATCCGAACCCAATCCCGGTGCCCTCGGAAACACCTCCGGCGGACCCAAAGAAAGGAAAAGGCCCGATGTACACTTGCAGGGACAAGTACCGGAACCCGTCACCTTCACCCCGGATCCCGCGTCCTCCTCCGCCACCTCGTCGCCGTAGTCCAGCCGGAAAAACCAGACCCCATGGGCCGGGTGGAATCAATATCCGCGACAACGTGCCGCCTCAGAGGAATCAGAACACGCAGCGCACGCCGGAGCCTCGTCGGAGCCGGAACGAAGAACGCGATCCTGAGCCCCACAGAAGCCGGAACGATGGAGTCGACCCTCACCAAGGAGAAGGTAGCCACCGAAGCCGGAGTCAGCCGCAGTAAGGGCGCAGGGAATCTGAAGGCGGAAGCAAGATGTCCCACAGGCCCCCTCGCAGATCTCCCTCCCCACCACCTTGGGGAGGAGGTGGAGGTGGAGGCCGGAGATCCCGCTCCCGCTCAAAATCCCCTCGCAGTGGCCCGCGTGATGCACGAGAACATCTCAATGATTACAGATCTGACTACATTGGCCCAAAGTGCTTCGGCACGATGATTCGAGAGGAGCCAAAGCCAAAAAGCTTGAACCTCAAGCTACCCGGAAATCTGAAGCATTACGATGGTAGTGAAAGGACGGATACCTGGATCGAGGATTACTACAATGCAGTGATCTTTGCCAGAAGAACCCCCAACATAGCCTGCCACATGCTCCAGTTGTACCTTGTTGGTCCAACTCGTACTTGGCTCAGTGACCTCGAGAAGAACTCCATCTTTTGCTGGTTTGACCTGAAGAATGCTTTCGAGAAACACTTCAGGGGCACCTACAAGAGACCTGCCACAACAAGCGATCTACATGCATGTATCCAGAAGAAGGGTGAAACATCAAGGAACTTCCTCACCTGGTGGTGAGAAACCAGAAACGAGTGCGAGAACGTAGATAACCGCACAACTATGCACGCCTTAATAGGTGGTTTGAAGAGGGGAGGACTGCTCCGGCATAAGCTTACTTGCTTGGTCAATGAAAACAAACTGACTTTGGATGACATGATTACCATCGCCAGCAATCACACCGCCGCCGATGACGATGCAGGCGGAGATCTCGCAGCCACAGCCATACCCCTGCACCTACAAACGAAGAACCATGACAACGGCGGCAGCAACAACAACAACAACAAGCGGGAAAACCCCTCCGACGACCAAAAGGCCAGCGGATCCGACATGGTTGCCATGACGTTCCTGATGGGATTCGTAGCATAGAAAAAAAAAATCCTACCGCAAGAACGAATAACAAGCCAAGATCTAATATAGTAGATGGTTGCGACGAGAAGATCATGAGACTAACCCTTGAATATTTCCAAAGCCTACGAGATTAGATCTCGTTGTGGATGTAGTCGATCACTTGCCGCTTGCAAAAGTGCGTAAAAGATCTTGACGGTGCCACAGTCGGGCAGCACCTCCGTACTCGGTCACACGTTCGGTGTTGATGACGACGTCCTTCTCCCCGTTCCAGCGGGCAGCGGATGTAGTAGATCCTCCTCGGAATCCCGCCATCACGACGGCGTGGTGACGGTGGTGGTGGAGATCTCCGGCAGGGCTTCGCCGTAAGCGCTGTGGGAGAAGATGGAGGAGGAGAGAGGCTAGGGTTTGGGAGAGAGGGGTGGCTGGGGCGCCGGCCAGGGAGCCCCCTATGATGGTGCGGCCAAGAGTGGTCTGCCCCCTCCCTCTCCTCCTTTTATATAGGTGGAATCCCTAGGGTTTGCCCAAAGTCTTCGAATAAGACCCCAATTCAAAAACTGCCATACGGACGAAACCTAGAGGGACATGGACTCTCCCCTTCCCCCCATGCTTGGCCGGCCAAGGAGGTGGAGTCCACCATGGACTCCACCCTCCCACTTGGTTGGCTGGTTAGGGTTGGTGGAGTCCAACCGGGACTCCACCTTCCATGGTGATTTCTTCCGGAAGGTTCTAGAACATTCTAGCGCCTTCCATAAATGCACCGGATAATTTCCAAACTTGGAAAGTGACTTCCTATATATGAATCTTATTCTCCGGACCATTCTGGACCTCCTCGTGATGTCCTGGATCCCATCCGAGACACCGACCAAATTCGAACTCCATTCCATATTCCATATCTACTTAAAACGGCATCAAACCTTAAGTGTGTCACCCTACGGTTCGTGAACTATGCAGACATGGTTGAAACTTCTCTCCGACCAATAACCAATAGCGGGATCTGGAGATCCATAATGGCTCCCGCATATTCAACGATAACTTAGTGATCGATTGAACCATTTACATACGATACCGATTACTTTTGTCACGCGATACTTTACTTGTCCGAGGTTCGATCATCGGTATCACGATACCTTGTTCAACCTCGTCACCGACAAGTACTCTTTACTCGTACTGTGGCATATCATCTCTTGTGAACTATTCACATGCTTGCAAGCTAATCAGACGACACTCCACCGAGAGGGCCCAGAGTATATCTATCCGTCATAAGGATGGACAAATCCCACTCTTGATCCATATGCCTCAACTCATACTTTCCGAATATACTTAATCCCACCTTTATAACCACCTATTTACGCAGTGGCGTTTGATGTAATCAAAGTACCCTTCCGGTATAAGTGATTTACATGATCTCATGGTCGAAGGACTAGGTAACTATGTATCGAAAGCTTATAGCAAACTGAACTTAATGACGTGATCTTATGCTACGCTTATTTGGGTGTATGCCCATTATATTATTCACCTAATGACATAACCTTGTTATTAATAACATCCAATGTTCATGATCACGAAACCTTGATCATCTATTAATCAACAAGCTAGTTATACAAGAGGCTTACTAGGGACTCCTTGTTGTTTACATAACACACATGTATCAATGTTTCGGTTAATACAATTATAGCATGGTATGCAAATATTTATTATAAACACAAAGATATATTATAATAACCATTTTATTATTGCCTCTTGGGCATATCTCCAACAGTCTGCCACTTGCACTATAGTCAATAATCTAGTTTACATTTGTAAAGATATAACACCTTGGCCTTCTGGTGCTTATCATGTTTTGCTCACGGGAGAGTGATAACCCACAAGTATAGGGGATCGCAACAGTCTTCGAGGGAAGTAAAACCCAAATTTATTGATTCGACACAAGGGGAGGTAAAGAATACTTATAAGCCTTAACAACTGAGTTGTCAATTCAGCTGCACATGGAAAAGCACTAGTAACAGGGGTGATGTGAAAGCGAGCAGTAATATGAGAGCAATAGTAACAGTAACACAGCAGCGATAGCATGATAACACATAGGCAATGGCACCGTGAAAATAGTTAATACTACTTCCAATGACATAAAGAACGAGTATATGATGATGAGAGATGGACCGGGGTTCCCGACTATCTACACTAGTGGTAACTCTCCAATAACAAGTGTTGGGTGAAAAAATTACAGTTGGGCAATTGATAGGATTGAAATAGCATTAAGACAGAACATCAAGTCTATTAATCATGTAGGCATGTTTTCCATATATAGTCATACGTGCTCGCAATGAGAAACTTGTACAACATCTTTTGTCCTACCAGCCGGTGGCAGCCGGGCCTCGAGGGAAACTACTGGTAATTAAGGTACTCCTTTTAATGGAGCACCGGAGCAAAGCATTAACACTCCGTGAAAACATGTGATCCTCATACCTAAACCTTCCCCTCCAGTTATCCTAGTTGCTGTCACTCTGGGGCCTCGGGTTACGGACATAGACATGTGCAAACAACTTGTAGATACAATCTAAGCAATAAGTATAGAGCTTAAATCTAAGATCATGCCACTCGGGCCCTAGTGACAAGCATTAAACACAACAAGATTGCAGCAACAATAACTTCACAAACTTTATAGATAGACTAATCATAATGTAACAATCCATCGGATCCCAACAAACACAACACCGATTACATCGAGATGAATCTCAATCATGTAAGGCAGCTCATGAGATCATTGTATTGAAGTACATGGGGGAGAGAATACCAACTAGCTACAGCTAGAACCCGTAGTCCATGGGGGAACTACTCACGGAGCATGATGGAGGCGGTGGCGTTGATGGAGATGGCTTCCGGGGGCACTTCCCCGTCCCGGCGGCGTGCCGGAACAGAGATTCTGTCCCCCCGAAACAGAGTTTCGCGATGGCGGCGGCGCCCCTGGAGTCTTTCTGGAGTTTCGTCAATTCGTATCGATGTTTTAGGTCAGGACGGCTTAAATAGGCGAAGAGTCGAAGTCGGAGGGGTCACGGGGCCTCCTCACACTAGGGGGGCGCGCCCAGGCCTGGGGCCGCGCCGCCAACACGTGTGGGCCCTCCAGGGCTCCCCTCTGGTCCCACTCTGACTTTCTGGAAGGTTCCGGGAAAAATAAGATGTTGGGTCTTTGTTTCGTCGAATTCCGAGAATATTGTCCGAACAGCCTTTCTGGAACCAAAAACAACAGAAAACAGCAACTGGCCCTTCGGCATCTCGTTAATAGGTTAGTTCCGGAAAACGCAATAAAACATTATAAAGTGTGAGCAAAACATGTAGGTATTGTCATAAAACAAGCATGGAACATCAGAAATTATGGATACGTTGGAGACGTATCAAGCATCCCCAAGCTTAGTTCCTGCTCGCCCTCGAGTAGGTAAACGATAAAAAGAATAATTTCTGAAGTGACATGCTACCAACATAATCTTAATCATACTATTGCAAAGCACATAAGATGAACGAAGTGACTCAAGACAATAATCTATATTTGCTAACAAATAGATAACATATAGCAAAACTTTTCATGAATAGTACTTTCAAGACAAGCATCAAAATGTCTTGCATAAGAGTTAACCCATAAAGCAATAGATTCAAAGTAAAGGCATCGAAGCAACACAAAGGAAGATATAAGTTTCAGCAGTTGCTTTCAACTTTCAACATGCATATCTCATGGATAATTGTCAACACAAAGTAATATGATGAATGCAAATAAGCAAGTATGTAAGAATCAATGCACAGTTGACACAAGTGTTTGCTTCTAAGATGGAAGGAAGTAGGTAAACTAACTCAACATAAAAGTAAAAGAATGGCCCTTCGCAGAGGAAGCGAGGGATAAAATCATGTGCTAGAGCTTTTCAAGTTTTGAAATCATATAGAGAGCATAAAAGTAAAGTTTTGAGAGGTGTTTGTTGTTGTCAACGAATGGTAGTGGGCACTCTAACTACCTTATCAACCAGACTTTCAAGAGCGGCTCCCATGAAGGACGTTATCTCTACCAGCAAGGTAGATCATCCCTCTTCTCTTTTGTTTTCACATGTACTTTAGTTTTATTTATTAGATGAAACTCCTCCCAACCTTTTGCTTGCACAAGCCATGGCTAACTGAATCCTCGGGTGCCTTCCAACATTTCACATACCATGGAGGAGTGTCTATTTGCAAATTTAAGTTGCTTACTGATAGATCAGAGCAAAACATGCATGTGAAGAGAATTATTAATGCAAGTTAATTAATTGGGGCTGGGAACCCCATTGCCAGCTCTTTTTGCTAAATTATTGGATAAGCGGATGTGCCACTAGTCCATTTGTAAGAGTCTGTCAGAAGTAAATGACAAGATCGAAAGATAAAACACCACATACTTCCTCATGAGCTATAAAACATTGACACAAATAAGAGATAATAGCTTTTGAATTGTTTAAAGGTAGCACATGAAGTATTTACTTGGAATGGAAGGAAATACCACATAGTAGGTAGATATGGTGGACACAAATGGCATAGGTTTTGGCTCAAGGTTTTGGATGCACGAGAAGCATTTCGTCTCAGTACAAGGCTTTGGCTACAAAGGTTGTTTGAAGCAAACACAAGTATGAACCGGTACAGAAAAACTTACATAAGAACATATTGCAAGCATTATAAGACTCTACACTGTCTTCCTTGTTGCTCAAACACTTTTACGAGAAAATATCTAGACCTTAGAGAGACCAATCATGCAAACCATATTTCAACAAGCTCTACGGTAGTTCTCCACTAATAGGTTTAAACTACATGGTGCATGAGCTTAAACATGATCTATGAGAGCTCAAAACAATTGCCAAGTATCAAATTATTCAAGACAATATGAAGCATTTTCTGTTTCCAACCAAATAACAACAAGTGCAACGGTTTTCAACTCCGCCATGAACATTAAAAATAAAACGAAGAACACAAGTGTTCATATGAAAAAGCGGAGCGTGTCTCTCTCCCACACAAGGATTGCTAGGATCCGAATTTATTCAAACATAAACAAAAATAAAAGCACACAGACGCTCCGAGTAAAGCACATATGATGTGACCGAATAAAAATATAGTTTCAATAGAAGAAACTCGATAAGTTGATGAAGAAGGGGATGCCTTGGGCATCCCCAAGCTTAGAAGCTTGAGTCTTCTTGAAATATGCAGGGATGAACCACGGGGGCATCCCCAAGCTTAGGCTTTTCACTCTTCTTGATCATATATCATCCTCCTCTCTTGACCCTTGAAAACTTCCTTCACACCAAACTTCTCATAAACTTCATTAGAGGGGTTAGTACTCAAAAAACTTTAATACACTTTAGTCCTATAGTGACACATTGCAAGAACTCAATAAAACATTAGCTACAGCTCTCCACGTCTAGAAAGCCTCACTTAAAGTCCACAAGAGACAATGCAAAAAACAGAGACAGAATCTGCCAAAACAGAACAGCCAGTAAACACGAATTTTTACGAGGTACTTCCGTTGCTCAAATCAGAAAACTTAAAACTAATGAAAGTTGCGTACATATCTGAGGATCACGCACGTAAATTGGCAGATTTTTCTGAGTTTCCTGCAGAGAGATCTACTAAAATTTGTGACAGATAGAAATCTGTTTCTGCGCAGAAATCCAAATCTAGTATCAACCTTCTATTAGAGACTTCACTTGGCACAACAATGCAATAAAATAAATATAAGGAGAGGTTGCTACAGTAGTAACAACTTCCAAGACACAACAAAACAGTAGCAAAATAAACACATGGGTTATCTCCCAAGAAGTGCTTTCTTTATAGCCATTAAGATGGGCTCAGCAATTTTAATGATGCTCACATAAGGATGAGAGTTGAAGCAAAAGAGAGCATCAAAAAGCAAGTTCAAAACACATTTAAGTCTAACCCACTTCCTATGCATAGGAATCTTGTACACAAATAAATTTATGAAGAACAAAGTGAAAATCATAAGAAGATAAAACAAGAGTAACTTCAAAATTTTCAGCATATAGAGAGGTGTTTTAGTACCATGCAAATTTCTACAACCATATTTTCCTCTCTCATAATAATTTTCAGTAGCTTCATGGATAAACTCAACAATATAACTATCACAAAAAGCATGCTTTTCATGATCTACAAACACATAATTTTTATCAAGCCCAAATATAGTGGAATCAAAACTTTCAAACCCACTTTTATCAATAATATAACAAGATGATTGATCAATCTCAAAAGATATGGGACTCCTATATAAAGTCATGAACTCTCCAATCCCATTTTCATTAGTAGTACAATTAATATTATCAAGTAACATAGGACCATCATCTAGTGCTTTATCATAAACATTTGCTAAGCAAAACTCTTTAGTACCATGCATTTCGACATCAGGCACAAACAAAGAATTATCATAAGATTTATCAAAATAGCATGGATTATCATAGATAACAGTAGCATAATTATTCTCACAAGTTTTACTCATAGGGAATATTTCAAGAGAATCCACGAGCATATAACATTCATCCTCCTTTGGTAAGCATGGAGGACAATCAAATAGTGTAAGAGATAAAGAGTTACTCTCATTAGAAGGTTGGCATGGGTAGCTAATCCATTCTTCCTCCTTTTGTTCATTACTCTCCTCTTCTTTTTCATCCAATGAGCTTTCAGGTTCATCAATTTCCTCCTCTTTTTCATCCAATGAGCTTTCAGGTTCATCAATTTCTTCTTCCACCGGTTCCTGCAAATTGTGAGTGCATTCTTGTGCATTAATGAGTCTCTCTTTATAATCAATGATATAAGGATTATCACTGTAGTTTTCTATGCAAAAATTAAGGATAGAAGAGACATAATCTTTAAGGTCCTTACAAACAGCACAGGTTTCATAATTTTTAGACATGAATGATTCTATCTCAGAGGCTCCCATAAATAAGACAAATTGTTCTACCTCTTCGAACCCAAAATGAATATAGCTATTCCAATTATAGTTCTTAATTAAAATTTCCTCACTAAAGCCACATTGAAATTTAAGATGTTTAGTATCCTGTTTAGAGCAACAGTTTATATCATGGCGTTTAAGCAAGATTTTAGCAATTGTATTTAATTTTTCTATCACAGCACTCATAACTTTACCCTTTCTCGATTCTCTATAATTATTATATAATTCTATAAGCTCCAAATAGGTTGTGGGTTCTCCCATAATAGCAGTTTTTAATTTTTAGGTTTTTCAAATTTTTATGGATTTTCGGGTATATAGGGAAAATAAAACAAGACAAAAATAAACTAGACAAAAGTAAACTAAGCAAAATAAAACTAGACAGAAATAAACTAAGCACAAATAAACTAGACAAAAGTAAACTAAGCAAAACAAAATAAAATAAAACAAAAACAGAGAGAGAGAGGTAGAGTGTACTCCCCAGGTGAACTTATGAGTAGAGCTATGCCTCCCCGGCAACGGCCTAGAAAATAGTCTTGATAACCCACAAGTATAGGGGATCGCAACAGTCTTCGAGGGAAGTAAAACCCAAATTTATTGATTCGACACAAGGGGAGGTAAAGAATACTTATAAGCCTTAACAAATGAGTTGTCAATTCAGCTGCACCTGGAAAAGCACTAGTAACAAGGGTGTTGTGAAAGCAACAGTAATATGAGAGCAATAGTAACAGTAACACAGCAGCAGTAACAGTAACACAGAGGCAATGGCACCAGAAAATAGTTAATACTACTTCCAATTACATAAAGAACGAGTATATGATGATGAGAGATGGACCAGGGTTCCCAGCTATCTACACTAGTGGTAACTCTCCAATAACAAGTGTTGGGTGAACAAATTACAGTTGGGCAATTGATAGGATTGAAATAGCATTAAGACAGAACATCAAGTCTATTAATCATGTAGGCATGTTTTCCATATATAGTCATACGTGCTCGCAATGAGAAACTTGTACAACATCTTTTGTCCTACCAGCCGGTGGCAGCCGGGCCTCGAGGGAAACTACTGGTAATTAAGGTACTCCTTTTAATAGAGCACCGGAGCAAAGCATTAACACTCTGTGAAAACATGTGATCCTCATACCTAAGCCTTCCCCTCCAGTTATCCCAGTTGATGTCACTCTCGGGCCTTGGGTTCCGGACATAGACATGTGCAAACAACTTGTAGATACAATCTAAGCAATAAGTATAGAGCTTAAATCTAAGATCATGCCACTCGGGCCCTAGTGACAAGCATTAAACACAACAAGATTGCAGCAATAATAACTTCACAAAGTTTATAGATAGACTAATCATAATTTAACAATCCATCGGATCCCAACAAACACAACACCGATTACATCAGATGAATCTCAATCATGTAAGGCAGCTCATGAGATCATTGTATTGAAGTACATGGGGGAGAGAATACCAACTAGCTACAGCTAGAACCCGTAGTCCATGGGGGAACTACTCACGGAGCATGATGGAGGCGGTGGCGTTGATGGAGATGGCTTCCGGGGGCACTTCCCCGTCCCGGCGGCGTGCCGGAACAGAGATTCTGTCCCCCGAAACGGAGTTTCGCGATGGCGGCGGCGCCCCTGGAGTCTTTCTGGAGTTTCGTCAATTCGTATCGATGTTTTAGGTCAGGACGGCTTAAATAGGCGAAGAGTCGGAGTCGGAGGGGTCACGGGGCCTCCTCACACTAGGGGGGCGCGCCCAGGCCTGGGGCCGCGCCGCCAACACGTGTGGGGCCCCCAGGGCTCCCCTCTGGTCCCACTCTGACTTTCTGGAAGGTTCCGGGAAAAATAAGATGTTGGGTCTTTGTTTCGTCGAATTCCGAGAATATTGCCCGAACAGCCTTTCTGGAACCAAAAACAACGAGAACAAGCAAGCTGGCCCTTCGGCATCTCGTTAATAGGTTAGTTCCGGAAAACGCAATAAAACATTATAAAGTGTGAGCAAAACATGTAGGTATTGTCATAAAACAAGCATGGAACATCAAAAATTATGGATACGTTGGAGACGTATCAAGCATCCCCAAGCTTAGTTCCTGCTCGCCCTCGAGTAGGTAAACGATAAAAAGAATAATTTCTGAAGTGACATGCTACCAACATAATCTTAATCATACTATTGCAAAGCACATAAGATGAACGAAGTGACTCAAGGCAATAATCTATATTTGCTAACAAATAGATAACATATAGAAAAACTTTTCATGAATAGTACTTTCAAGACAAGCATCAAAAAGTCTTGCATAAGAGTTAACCCATAAAGCAATAGATTCAAAGTAAAGGCATCGAAGCAACACAAAGGAAGATATAAGTTTCATCAGTTGCTTTCAACTTTCAACATGCATATCTCATGGATAATTGTCAACACAAAGTAATATGATGAATGCAAATAAGCAAGTATGTAAGAATCAATGCACAGTTGACATGAGTGTTTGCTTCTAAGATGGAAGGAAGTAGGTAAACTGATTCAACATAAAAGTAAAAGAATGGCCCTTCGCAGAGGGAAGCAGGGATAAAATCATGTGCTAGAGCTTTTCAAGTTTTGAAATCATATAGAGAGCATAAAAGTAAAGTTTTGAGAGGTGTTTGTTGTTGTCAACGAATGGTAGTGGGCACTCTAACTACCTTATCAACCAGACTTTCAAGAGCGGCTCCCATGAAGAACGTTATCTCTACCAGCAAGGTAGATCATCCATCTTCTCTTTTGTTTACACATGTACTTTAGTTTTATTTATTAGATGACACTCCTCCCAACCTTTTGCTTGCACAAGCCATGGCTAACCGAATCCTCGGGTGCCTTCCAACATTTCACATACCATGGAGGAGTTAATTCTCAATGAAACCTTTTATTCACATCAAATATATAATTACATCATTTATAATCAACGATATGTCATCTACATAAAGTATTATAAATATGTCTCAGCGCTCCCACTTAATTTCTTGCAAATACAAGCATCTTCATCGTTTCTGATGAAATCAAAAACTCTTTGACTATTTCATCCGGTGAAGATTCCAACTCCGCGATACTCACTTCATCCAATTGAAGTTCGTATACCTATCTAGTATTCCACAGACTAGCAAAACTCTTGTTTGTATCTTGTATACAACTTTAATACACACTTCTGTTAAGTAATATATTTTTCCATCCTACTAGCATATCTCATAAAATAAATATGTAGTGATTACTAGAATAATCCACATAGACTATAAGCATCGCTACGGAAGATCTAATCTTATCGTAGTCAACTCTTTGAACTTTGTCGTAAACAATTTTTCGACAAGTCGAGCTTCTTCAAGGATATTTCATCCAAGTCCATCAATTTCATAGATTCATTTACTTTCAAAAAGTATTCACCTATCTTGGATTTCATGGCGCATAGCCATTTTAACGGAGTTAGGGCCCATCATAACTTCTTTGTATGTAGTTGGTTTATCATTGTTCAAAATCAATCCTTTGTCCACAAATCATTTATTTGATCACAAAGTAAACCAAACCTACAAGGTTTAATAGGTACTTCGATCTCCATGGCTAAAACACTTTGTAGTCATGGGAGCCATGATCGTCGTGGCTGCTTCCGGAACCATTTCCGATGCTGTGCTACTCTGATCATTATGCTCAGGTTCATAAACCTTATCAAGTTCTATTGTCCTCCCACTCAAATACTTCGCTAGAAACAATTTCTTGGAAATAAGAAACATTGACAAACACTCTTGTCTTTGTCTCCATAGTGGGAAGAATTCCCAATAAAATCTCTGGGATAACCAACAAAGACATTCATCCGATTTTGGTTGTAAACTTATTTACTTATGCTATGCATACCAAAATTTAAGAAAAGACTATTAGGGTTCATACCCATGCCATAACTCGTATGGTGTCATTTCAACGGATTATGATGATGCTCTATTCAGTGTAAAAGTGGTAGTCACTAAAGCATAATCCACAAAAATATAATGGCGTCATATTATCTCATCATTAACCCAACAAGGTTTGGATACGTTTCTCGGATACTTCATCATCACTATGATACTCCAAGGAACGTGAGTTGTAGAACAATTTCATATCTCTTTTAGATGTTCGCTAAAACTCGTAATTCAAATATTTCCACCATGATCCTATCATAGATATTTGACTTTTCTATTACGATGATTTCCACTTCATGCTGAAATTTATTTGAATCCATTCAAATGTTTCAGACTTCTTCCTTATCGAATATATCCACATATATAAACTCAATTCATTGTTGGAAGTTTTCATGAAGTAGAAGAATCTCCCGCACACAACTATACCCAGTGAACCACATACATCATCATGTATGTTTCCACTAAGTTAGTTGCCCGTTCAACTCTTGGCCTATGAACGGTATTTCAGTCATTCTCTTTAGAAAATATTTGCAAATGCCAAACGATTCAAAAATCAAATGACTCCAAAAATCCATCTGCATGGAGTTTCTTCATGCGTTCCTTTCTAACATGACCTAAATGGCGGTTCCACAAATAAGTGGAATTCAAATCATTTGCCTTATGGCATTTTAGCGTCAGTGTTATGTATGTGTGTTTCACCATTAATATTTATAATAACTTATCCATCGTACATGGAGTAATGTCATAATCTGAACAACTCATTGTTTTCATTTGACAAGAGCAAAATAACAATTATTAAGTTCTTTATTATAAATTCTAAGGGCTAGGTAGAATGCCAATGACAAACATAATAACACTTTATTATGTTCCAGACGTGCATTATTACCATATTCCTTATCAGTCACTTAGGCCATCGTATTCTTGTATTGCGTTGTATTGTATGACATCTCATACCAACTAATCTGGTACAAATACCCAGGAATTTCATTATGTGACCAAACAAGGAATACATCCATAACATGTATATCATCTATATACACCTGAGCTAGACTTTCTAATCTTTTCTTTCTTTCTGCCAAAATATCTTTTGTAGTTTCTGTTTTAGCTTTCCTCATTCTCAGAAAACACTTCACCTTCAATAACTTCTAGGTCCATTGGTCAAATACCAATAACCTTGAGGTTCTTACTTTGAAGTTGATCATCATATGACAAGTGTTCCAGATTTCACTATTAGTAACTTTTGTAATATGATGAACAATTTCACTCATAATTTTATCCATCATATCATGACGACTTTCCGAGACCATGTCTGTACATGCTAGGCTCGTAAAGTTTAACCTCAGTATTCGCATGTGCAAATCTGGCTTGCACCCTTTGTATGCACACGTAGAATCTATAACACCCGATCATCACGAGATGCTTCGAAACGACGAGTCTTAGCAACGGTGCATACTAAGGACGATCACTTCATGGATATGCGAATATCGTTAGTGCCCAAATAATTGGAGGATTGGGACGTCTAGCGTCTTCAACTTTCGTACATTCCCATAAAACTTATGAGTTTATGTAGTCTCACTAACTTATATTCTATCATCTTGCAATAAGGTCTTAGATATCACATATATCTCATACCTCGCTTATTTTTGAAAAACAAAATTTCCAGCTCCTTACTTTTCAAACGGATTTGAACTTCAAGTTTCATGGAGACAAGATGATTTTAGGTACTAATTGAAACCATTGTTCTTTGAATCAACAATGTGAGGTTTACTAAAAGTTTGCAATAGGACCTAATCATTTCTTGATTCTTTAACAATACAGTACCAGTCCGTAAAGTTACTTGTCAGAGTTAACAGTATTTCTATCTCAATTACAAGACTAGCGCATGGTAGAAAACGGATGCCAATTCTACAAATTTAATTCAAAATACTATTCAGACTATGTTCATGATAATTAGTTTAAGTTTTAATCTAATTACTAATAAACTCCCACTTAATACAACATCCCTCATAGTTGTTAAGTGGCACACGATCCACATCCACTACACCAAAACCGATCATCACGTGAGATGATGTAGCTTCAATGGTGAACATCAATATGTTGATCATATCATCCATATGACTCGTGTTCAACCTTTAGGTTTCCATTGTCCCGAGGCCATGTATGTACATGCTAGGCTCGTCAAGCAAACCCAAGTATTTCCGCGTGTGCAACATGGCTTACACCCATTGTATGTGAACGTAGAATCTATCGCATCCGATCCTCACGAGATGCTTCAAAACGACGAAGTGTAGCAACGCTGCATATGAGGGGAGAACACTTTATTATCTTGATATTAATGTGAGGGATCATCCTATAATGCTACCGTCGCGATCTAAGCAAAATAAGATGCATAAAGGATTAACATCACATGCAATTCATAATGTGATATGATATGGCCCTTTAGTCTTTGCGCCTTTGATATTCATCTCCAAAGCACGGACATGATCTCCATCATCAACAGGCATGATCTCCATCATCGTCGGCGTAGCGTCAAGGTCCATGGCGCCGTCTTCATGGTTGTTCACCGTGTGTAGCAACTATTACAACTACTTTGAAATAATACTACAACATGAAATATAAAGACAACCATAAGGCTCCTGCCGGTTGCCACAATACAATAATGATCATCTCATACATATTCATCATAACATCATGGCCATATCACATCACCAAACCCTGCAAAACCAAGTTAGACATCTGTAATTTGGTTTGCATATTTTACGTGGTTTAGGGTTTTCGAGTAGGATCCAATCTACCTACGAACATGAACCACAACGGTGATACTAGTGTTGTCAATAGAAAGAGTAGACTGAATCTTCACTATGGTGAGAGAGACAGACACCCGCAAAGCCACTTATGCAATACAAGTTGCATGTCGAGCGTGGAGCAAGTCTCATGAACGCGGTCATGTAAAGTTAGCCCGGGCCGCTTCATCCCACCATCCCGCAAGATGCAAAGTACACGAACTAAAGACAACAAAAACATCAACGCCCACAAAACCATTGTGTTCTACTCGTGCAACCAATCTATGCATAGACATGGCTCTGATACCACTGATGGGATTCATAGCATAGAAAACAAAAAATTTCCTACCGCAAGAACGAATAACGAGCCAAGATCTAATCTAGTAGATGGTAGCAACGAGAAGATCATGAGACTAAACCTTGAAGATTTCCAAAGCCTACGAGATTAGATCTCGTTGTGGATGTAGTCGATCACTTGCCGCTTGCAAAAGCGCGTAGAAGATCTTGACGGTGCCACAGTCGGGCAGCACCTCCGTACTCGGTCACACGTTCGATGTTGATGACGACGTCCTTCTCCCCGTTCCAGCGGGCAGCGGATGTAGTAGATCCTCCTCGGAATCCCTCCAGCACGACGGCGTGGTAACGGTGGTGGTGGAGATCTCCGGCAAGGCTTCGCCGTAAGCGCTGTGGAAGAAGATGGAGGAGGAGAGAGGCTAGGGTTTGGGAGAGAGGGGGTGGCTGGGGCGCCGGCCAGGGAGCCCCCTATGATGGTGCAGCCAAGAGTGGTCTGCCCCTCCCTCTCCTCCTCTTTATATAGGTGGAATCCCTAGGGTTTGCCCAAAGTCTTCGAATAAGACCCCAATTCAAAAACTGCCATATGGACGAAACCTAGAGGGACAGGAACTCTCCCCTTCCCCCCTTGCTTGGCCGGCCAAGGAGGTGGAGTCCACCATGGACTCCACCCTCCCACTTGGTTGGCTGGTTAGGGTTGGTGGAGTCCAACCGGGACTCCACCTTCCATGGTGATTTCTTCCGGAAGGTTCTAGAACATTTTAGCGCCTTCCATAAATGCATTGGATCATTTCCAAACTTGGAAAGTAAGTTCCTATATATGAATCTTATTCTCCGGACCATTCCGGACCTCCTCGTGATGTCCTGGATCCCATCCGAGACTCCGAACAAAATTCGAACTCCATTCCATATTCCATATCTACTTAAAACGACATCAAACCTTAAGTGTGTCACTCTACGGTTCGTGAACTATGCAGACATGGTTGAAACTTCTCTCCGACCAATAACCAATAGTGGGATATGGAGATCCATAATGGCTCCCGCATATTCAATGATAACTTAGTGATCGATTGAACCATTTACATACGATACCGATTCCTTTTGTCATGCGATACTTTACTTGTCCAAGGTTCGATCATCGGTATCACGATACCTTGTTCAACCTTGTCACCGACAAGTACTCTTTACTCGTACCGTGGCATATCATCTCTTGTGAACTATTCACATGCTTGCAAGCTAATCAGACGACACTCCACCGAGAGGGCCCAGAGTATATCTATCCGTCATCGGGATGGACAAATCCCACTCTTGATCCATATGCCTGAACTCATACTTTCCGAATACTTAATTCCACCTTTATAACCACCCATTTACGCAGTGGCGTTTGATGTAATCAAAGTACCCTTCCGGTATAAGTGATTTACATGATCTCATGGTCGAAGGACTAGGTAACTATGTATCAAAAGCTTATAGCCAACTGAACTTAATGACGTGATCTTATGCTACGCTTATTTGGGTGTATGTCCATTATATCATTCACCTAATGACATAACCTTGTTATTAATAACATCCAATGTTCATGATCACGAAACCTTGATCATCTATTAATCAACAAGCTAGTTATACAAGAGGCTTACTAGGGACTCCTTGTTGTTTACATAACACACATGTATCAATGTTTCAGTTAATACAATTATAGCATGGTATGCAAACATTTATCATAAACACAATCAGTTTGCTTATTCAGTCAGCCACGCTAGATTTTATTTCTAAGATAACTCACAAGTTTTTAGCCCTTGCTTCAAAGGAGTTGGATCAGCAAAAGAAGCCAGCTCAAGGACGTGTTTTTGCATTAAACCAACAAGATGCACAAGCCACAGGTTCGGTCATTCATTGCACTATTCGAATTTGTGGTACATCTGCTAGCATACTTGTAGACAAAGATATATTATAATAACCATTTTATTATTGCCTCTTGGGCATATCTCCAACAGTTCCAACCCGGAGGTCAAGGAGGCGGAAGAGGCCACAGTCGTGGTGGCGGAGCCGGCAGGGGCCAGCAGCGTGCTGACGAGGTCACCGTTGCCGGAACCCGCGCTCCCCAGACATATGAAGAATACATGGATATGCCATGTTTAGCCCATATAGATCCGGCTACTGGCAAATCTTCTCACACCAATCGCAACTGCAAGTGGGTCAATGATCTCAAAACTGACCCGGAAGCAGGTTACAAGCGCGCCCGGAAGCACCGTCCACGCGGAAAAGGAGGCAAGGGCAAGAACAAGGACAAGGACGAGGAGAGTTCTGAGGCGATGGATGAGGACGACGCTTCGCCGGATCCCAAAGAGGGTTCCACAGCTAACAAATCCAACCCCTTCGTCAAAAAGAGTGTTGGGGCTTACCACACTTTCCTCGGAACCCCAATGGTCCGGGCCAAGAAATCGGCCCTCCGGATCCTGAACGCCACAGTTTCGACTGTGCTGCAGTACGTCAAATGGTCGGAAAATCCCTGCACCTTCGACAGGACGAATCACCCAACCATTATCCCCAAAGAGTGCTACGCTCTGGTTGTAAGTCCCCGCATCGACAGGTATGACTTCTCCAAGTGCGTTATGGACGGCGGAGCCAGCTTGAACATCATGTACTTGGAGACTCTGGAGAGGATGAACCTTACCAAGGAGCAGCTCAAGCACAGCACCACCGAGTTTCATGGTGTAGTTCCGGGTAAAAAGGCAAACTCCATGGGAAGCATCAAACTTCACGTGGCCTTCGGCGATGTTAATAATTTCCGCGAAGAGATGATCACGTTCGAAGTAGTGCCCTTCAAGAGCTCCTACCACGTAATCTTCGGCAGGCTGATACGTCTCAAACGTATCTATAATTTCTTATGTTCCATGCTACTTTTATGATAATACTTGAATGTTTTATACATACTTTACAGCATTATTATACATTTTCCGGCACTAACCTATTAACAAGATGCCGAAGCGCCAGTTGCTGTTTTCTGCTGTTTTTGGTTTCAGAAATCCTAGTAAGGAAATATTCTCGAATTGGACGAAATCAACGCCCGGGGTCCTATTTTTGCACGAAGCTTCCGGAAGAC
>NC_061513.1:54564361-54726737 GCF_022539505.1 Lolium rigidum | reverse complement strand
AAAAGTTCCGATCTTTCTTCCGATGCATCTTCTCATAGCCGTCAACCTAGACCATTTCTTTCATCAAACAATAAATATCTCAAGGCCGTACTTTATAAAAGACATGGTATTGCCGCTTTAAGATCTCGTAGCCGATATGTTGACAAAGAGTACACAAGATTCAATCAAGGCGATTGCCAAATGTCAACGTGTTATTGATGATGCTAATAGAAGTCCTCAATGATTCTATGTAATTTTTTTATTTGGGGACATTAATTGCCTTGTAATTTTCCTACTTGTTTTATTTGTGTATGTAATTGTGTGTATCATTGATATCAGATTTTAGGCTCATGAAATTTAATGCAAGTTGACTAGTCAAACAACTAGGGCCCTACAATAGATTGGGCCAGCCCACTTACAGTAGTGTGGGACCCACTTTCATTTTGGGCCGGCCCGCTTATTTAGTAGGCCGGCCCGGTTACACGATAGTGGGCTCCACATGCTTATTGGGCCGGCCCACTATCTTGTTGGGCCAGCCCACTTGCTATATGGTGGTCCCCACATGCTAAATGGGCCGGCCCTTTAACAGGAAATTGGGACCCACCTGTATTTTTTGGCCCGGCCCACTATCTTGTTGGGCCGGCCCACTTGCTATATGGTGGACCCCACATACTAAATGGGCCGGCCTTTTAACAGGAATGAGGGACCCACCTGTGTTTTTGGCCCGGTCCACTTTTTTGTTGGGCCAGCCCACTTCTATATGGTGGACCCCACACACTAAATGGGCCGGCCCTTTAACAGGAAGGTGGGACCCACCTGTGTTTTTGGCCCGGCCCACTATCTTGTTGGGCCGGCCCACTTGCTATATGGTGGACCCCACATACTAAATGGGCCGGCCCTTTAACCGGAAAGTGGGACCCACCTGTGTTTTTTGCCCGGCCCACTAGCTTGTTGGGCCGGCCCACTTGCTATATGGTGGACCCCACACACTAAATGGGCCGGCCCTTTAACAGGAAAGTGGGACCCACCTGTGTTTTGGCCCGACCCACTTCTTGTTGGGCCGGCCCACTTGCTATATGGTGGACCCCATATACTAAATGGGTTGTCCCTTTAACAGGAAAGTGGGACCCACATGCTAATTGGGCCGGCCCACTAACTTCTTGGGCCGGCCCAGTTGCTGTAAGGTGGACCCCACATGTTAAATGGGCCGGCCCATTTAAGTTTTGACCAGTCAACCTTAGAGGTTAGGCCCGGCCCACGTAACTAATGGACCAGCCTAGCTATATAGTTGACCGGTCAAACTATGTCAGCTGGCTCGGCCCGCTTAAGACGTGGCGGGCCTCGTGTGGGCCTACCATCTACCACGGGGTTTCAGCCGGTTAATGGCGTTAACTGACAGTTAACGGCGTCTGCCACGTGTCAGTTTGCATGACATCAGCAGTCAACGGCCTCCCGAAAGCACTTCTGCAACGGTCCGATTTTTCGTGGCGGAAGGGCGCCCAAACGTGACGCACCGAAAAACGTCGTAGGACTTTGCTCGACGCAGCTTGGACAACGGAACCCATATCGTCGGGTTAGGCCCATAGGCGACGAAAAATACCCCTTAGTGGACGATTTTGGGACGTTGTCTATCAGAACTTTTCTTGTAGTGCGGTGAAGCAAGCTATGCGACGCTTTGCAGATAAGAAGCGCCGCGCCATAGGGATGGAATTAGCAAAGTTACTAGAGGCATGTTTTGTAGTAGAACTTATCCATACTGATTAGGTCGCAAATCCTGTCCTTGTACCCAAAAAAGAATTCTGAAATACTAAGAATGTGCATCGATTACTCCGGCTTGAACAAGCATTGTCCGAAGGATCCGTTCCGCTTGCCGCGCATTGACCAAGTCATTGATTTGACGACAGGGGCGGAACTTCTGTGTTTTCTTGACGCATATTCCGGATACCATCAGATCCGGATGAAGAAGTCCAACCAAAAGGCGACCTCGTTCATCACACCCTTTGGCACTTACTGCTATGTTACCATGCCTTTTGGCTTGAAAAACGCAGGTGCCACTTACCAACGTACGATGCAGCGATGCCTAAAGGACCAAATTGGCCGGAACATGCACGCCTACGTCGACGACATCGCGGTCATGACCCGGAAAGGATCTGACTTGATCAGTGACCTCACGGAGACCTTTGAAAATCTCCGACGGTACAAGATTATGTTGAATCCGCTGAAGTGCGTCTTTGGCGTGCCAGCCGGAAAACTCCTTAGCTTCATTGTCTCTCATAGAGGCATTGAGGTTAACCCGGATAAAATCAAGGCCATCCTGAGCATTGCTGCGGCGTGGAAGCAGCTTTCCTTGTGACGGTAAAGCACACGTCCGTTGGGAACCCCAAGAGGAAGGTATGATGAGTACATCAGCTAGTTTTCCCTCAGTAAGAAACCAAGGTTTATCGAACCAGTAGGAGATGAAGGCCACGTGAAGGTTGTTGGTGGAGGAGTGTAGTGCGGTGCAACACCAGTGATTCCGGCGCCAACGTGGAACCTGCACAACACAATCAAACTACTTTGCCCCAACTTAACAGTGAGGTTGTCAATCTCACTGGTTTGCTGAAACCAAAGGATTAAACATATGGCGTGGAGAATTATGTTTGCTTGCAGAAAACAACAGAGAACAGTGATTGCAGTAGATTGTATTTCAGATGTAAAAGAAAAGGACCGGGGTCCACAGTTCACTAGTGGTGTCTCTCCAATAAGATAAATAGCATGTTGGGTGAACAAATTACAGTTGGGCAATTGACAGAATAGAGATGCATATACATATCATGATGACTACTATGAGATTTACTTAGGGCGTTATGAAAAATAACATAGACCGCCATCCAGCATGCATCTATGCCTAAAAAGTCCACCTTCGGGTTAGCATCCGCACCCCTTCCAGTATTAAGTTGCAAACAACAGACAATTGCATTAAGTACTGTGCGTAATGTAATCAACACAAATATCCTTAGACAAAGCATCGATGTTTTATCCCTAGTGGCAACAGCACATCCACAACCTTTGGGGTTGCTGTCACTCCCCCACATTCAATGGATACATGAACCCACTATCTAGCATAAATACTCCCTCTTGGAGTCACAAGTATCAACTTGGCCAGAGCCTCTACTAGCAACGGAGAGCATGCAAGAACATAAATAGCACATATATGATAGATCAATAATAAACTTGACATAGTATTCAATATTCATCGGATCCCAACAAACACAACATGTAGCATTACAAATAGATGATCCTGATCATGATAGGCAGCTCACAAGATCTAAACATGATAGCACAAGAGGAGAAGACAACCATCTAGCTACTGCTATGGAACCATAGTCCAAGGATGAAGTACTCACGCATCAATCCGGAGGCGGGCATTGTGATGTAGAGCCCTCCGGTGATGATTCCCCTCTCCGGCAGGGTGCCGGAGGCGATCTTCTGAACCCCCCGAGATAGGGTTTGACGGCGGCGGCGTCTCAGTAACTTTTTCGTGTCGTGGCTCTCGGTACTAGGGTTTTCGCGACGAAGGGAATAAATAGGCAAAGGGGCAACGCAGGGGGGCGCCCGAGGGGCCCACACCATATGGCGGCGCGGCCAGAGGTGGGGCCGCGCCGCCATATGGGGTGGCCGCCTCGTGGCCCTTCTCCGTATCCTCTTCGGTGTTCTGGAAGGCTCCGTGGAAAATAAGACCGTGGGCTTTTGTTTCGTCCAATTCCGAGAATATTCGTAAACTAACTTTTCTGAAATAAAAAACAGCAGAAAATAGGAACTGGCACTACGGCATCTTGTTAATAGGTTAGTTCCAGAAAATGCATAAAAACATCATAAAGTATGAACAAAACATGTAAGTATTGTCATAAAACAAGCATGGAACATAAGAAATTATAGATACGTTGGAGACGTATCAAGCATCCCCAAGCTTAGTTCCTACTCGCCCTCGAGTAGGTAAACGATAAAAACAATAATTTCTGAAGTGACATGCTACCAACACAATCTTGATCAACATTATTGTAAAGCATATGAGATGAATGAAGTGATTCAAAGCAATAGATTGCTAACAAAAAGATAATGACTAAACAACTGAATCATATAGCAAAAACTTTTCATGAATAGTACTTTCAAGACAAGCATAAAAAAGTCTTGCATAAGAGTTAACTCATAAAGCAATAGATTCAAAGTAAGAGGTTTCGAAGCAACACAAAGGATGATTAAGTTTCAGCAATTGCTTTCAACTTGTAACATGTATATCTCATGGATAATTGTATGTTGGGGGGATGACCCCCGGTATGCCAAAGACATGCCAAACCGGATGGTTTGAGCCATCAGGATACCGGTTTGATATTCAATCCAGACGGTGAACTTAGGCTTTTGGCTAAGGAAACCTATACCGGTATGCCCAAAGAGAGGCATGCCGGAATGAGCTAAGAAGATACCGGACTACCGGTATAAGCAAAGCTGGTCAAAGATTCTCTCAGGAGCTAGACGACAAAGATGAGCTAAGCAAAGTGGCTTTAAACGAAGTCATGACGTAAAAGACAAGGGTGACGCTAAAAGCAACCGGAGGACATCAGCCTCCCTGATTAAAGAAGATACCGGCGTCGCTTATGATTAAAGTAGCTTTGTAAAGTAGCTTTGTAAAGTAGTTTGTCTGTTCAAAGATGCCATTAGGGTTTATTAGGGTTCCTTCCCCTGTAAGCCACCCTCTCCCCTTTATAAGGAGAGGGGGCATGCTCCTTCACGGGCACGAGATAGATACGATACGTTCATGTACGAAAACCACTTGTAACCATGTTCATGCAATAGAGAAGATCTTGAACGGAGTTCATCCTTGTGTCTCTCTTCTTCTACCTCTGGCCTTGGCCAAGTTCTTGAGGAAAGCACCCGGAAGTTCATCCTACCTGATCCAAAACCCTCCCTCGAATCCTCTAGCGTCCAACTCGGCCCCAACTTAAGCCATCCCATGGCATCTGTCTGTTCACCACGACGACAGTTGGCGCCCACCGTGGGGCAAAGAGAGGCGCTTGCTGGAGTTCATATTCGGGCGGGCATCCTTGACGTCGACGGCCGGAGAACCGTGTCAGCGCTCGTGCAGCGCATCTACAACATGGACTTCATCAACGACAACGCGGGCTGCTTCGCCAACGGCGGTAAGTTCCCGCAAAACGGCCGCACCATCGAGTTCGGCAGCCACCACATCTACTTCGGCACCGTCCCTGTGCACCAGTACCTCTCACCGGTGCTGGTGGCACCGGATCCGCCAAGGTGGCTATGTGCTGGCCGCGCCGCCGGCAGCGTGGAGGTCATGATGGCTGGCGCGATCGGCGCCGGCAAAGAAGCTGTGGAAGAAGGAGCTGGGCGTGCGGCATCAACCTGTGCGGCAAAGCCACCGCTGGAGCGCGACGCAGGCGCCGCGGGAGCATCCTCAGCACCACCGGAAACTCCTCTCCAAGCGGCGATGAACGTGCTGGCGACGCCCATCGCGCAGAACATCGACCCGGCAAAGGCTCAGGCGGAGCTGGAGGCCACGCGCAAGGCGCTGCTTACCGGCGGCGCAGACATCATCCGGGCTCAGCGCGAGCTGAACCTAACCCTACGTGAGTACAACGCTGCCCATGGCTTTGCTTCTGTTAGCGCTCAGGCTGCTAGGATGCCGGAGAACCGGCTTAAAGCTCGCAACCTAGATCAGGATCTGCGTAAGGAAGTTCTTGCCGGCAAAAGTACCTCTGCATCTGTGAGCATCGTAGAGAAGCCTAAGTACAGTAGCCCGGATAAAACTATAAAAGCTGCTAAGGCCGCAATGGAGATGTGTGAATCGTTATCCGGAGATGCGTTAGCAAAGCAGCAAGATAGAGTTAGAGAGTTTCTTGATGTGATACAGGCACAAAATGATGAGCTTGCTAGAATGAATAAAGCAGCGCTCGAGTCAAAATCAGCCCGGTCGACAAAAGTTGCCGGAAGCAAATCCCATGGGCAGGCATCGTCCCCCCATCCGGATAAAAGAAGGGAAAAAGAAGTGAATGCGCAGCAAATGACCGTGTATGATCCGGTTCTTGCCGGAAAACAAAAAGCCAGACCACATGATGCCGGAAGAAAAAGCTATGGGGCAGGTCGCGGTTATGCCGGAAATGGCTACGCCGGCGATGGCTATGCCGGAAATGGCTATGCCGGAAACAATCATGCCGGTAGACATGAAACCGGGCAAAATTATCGAGCTGCAAGGGCAGCGTATGTTGAAGAGGAAATGCCACCACCAAGGTACCGGTAGGCAAGAGCCGCGGAACCGGAAAGATATGATGAGGCAGATTCCGAGGTGGAACGAACCAAAGCCCGCCGGAACCCTTTGGGGGAACGCGTGGGGGAAAGATGCCTACCAGGCCAGGATGCGAGGCACAGGCTGGATAGAGTGTATCTTTCCGAAATGATTGAATCCAAGGGTCCTCCTGGCCCTAAGTGCTTTGGCCCGCGGATCATGAGAGCAGAGCCACCGGTACGCAATTTCCAATTGCCCCGGGACAAAAAAACATATGACGGCACGACCAAGCCAGAAGATTGGCTGGCGGACTATGTCACAGCTGTTTATGTAGCTGGTGGTGGAGTAAACCGGCGCTAGGATGTAAGAATTATACCATCCTACCTAGTGGGACCTGCGCGTATTTGGCTTAACAACTTGCCGGCAGGAAGCATAAATGGATGGTTGGACTTTCAGGAAGCTTTTGTGAGCAACTTCAGCAGCACTTACAAGAGGCCAAACCGGCCCCAACAGCTCACTTTATGCCAGCAGCGTGCAGGTGAAACAGACCGGGACTATCTCACCCGATGGAACTCAATGAGAAACACATGTGAAGGAGTGATTGAAGCACAAGCAATTGCTTGGTTCAGCCAAGGATGCCGGAGAGGGTCACCACTGTGGCAAAGGCTACAGAGAAACATGCCAAGCACACTTGCTGAAATGATGCGAGTGGCGGAAAACTATGCGTTGGGAGACCCACTGCAACCGGCTGTGCAAGCTGAACCGGCGCAATCAAGCCAACCCCGGCAAGATCAACACCGGGATAACCGTCACAACAAAAGAAGGGAAGATTTTCCGGATCGAAGGTATGGTCCGCAACAAGTGGCCGCGGTGCAGGAAAATTCCAGCCCCAGCGGAAGCCAGAGGCAGAAAACCGGATCGCAGCCGTGGGCGGGTCCTAAAAAGAAGTGGGTTGAAAAGGAAAAGTGGGGACAGAAGAAAGATTGGCAGGAGCATATGAGATACACCATGGAAGCAGCAATGGATATGCTGTGCAAGCTTCACACTCCACACCCGTCGAAGCCGGCGAACCATTTGACAAAAGATTGCTCCTGGATCAAACACTTGATGCTGAGAGGCGCAGTGAAAGATGCGCAAGCGCAAGGTTGTTCCACAATACTGCAACCCTCGCACGAGATGTTGCACCAACACAATTTACCACCACCACCTCTTACCGGAGCCAACACCATACCGGTACAACCTCAGCAACACCAGCAAGTTAACCGGGTGGAGGAGAATCGTGACCAACCACCTCCACCGGCACCTTTAGGCCGGAATGTTTACGAGGACCCACATTTGTGTTGTGTTGTCTTTGTCACCGAGCCAACCGACAGGCAAAGTGTGCATCGCCGCTCCATGGAAGTAAACGCCGTGATGCCGGCAGTTCCCAGATACATGTTGTGGTCAGATCAGGAAATCACCTGGTCGTTCAAGGATCACCCCAAGATCATGCCGAATCCGGGTGGTTATGCTCTTGTTGTGGACCCAATCATGCGAGGGCCAGAAACTCGAGTCAAGTTCAGCAAAGTGCTGATAGACAATGGAAGCAGCATAAACATCATGTACAAGCACACAATGCGTACACTGGGCATAACAAAAAACATGCTCCAACCAACTCACACAATGTTCCATGGGATCGTTCCGGGCCTGTCCTGTGCACCGGTAGGAAAAGTCCGGGTGGATGTGTCTTTCGGAGGACGTGACAACTGCCGGGTGGAAAACATTCTGTTCGAGGTGGTGGACCTGGACAGTCCCTATCATGCGCTACTCGGGAGACCGGCATTGGCGGCTTTCATGGCCTCAACCCATACGGCTTACCTCAAGATGAAGATGCCGGCACCTCGTGGACCCTTAACTGTGGTGGGGAACTGCAAAGTCTCAATGGAAACCGCTTCCGCTGGATCAAACCTAGCTGAGTCGCTGGTGATAGCGGAGGAAAAGAAAAGGATGCAAACTGCTGTAGCGCTGGCTCAATCCTTGAAGCTGAGCTTAGCGGCAATGAGTGGGAACCTGGGCACACTGGCATTCAAGCTGACGAATGAAACAAAGGACATTGTGCTGGATCCGGCTTACCCAGAGCGCACCGTTCGTATCGGTGCCGGCCTAAGTCAAGCATAGGAAAGCGCGCTCGTCAGCTTCCTCCGTGAGAATCGGAATATCTTTGCCTGGTCTACTGATGACTTGGTAGGTGTTCCGAGGGAGCTGGCTGAGCACTCTCTAAACGTCCGGAAGGATGCTAAGCCGGTGCGACAACCTTTACGCCGGTTCGCTGAAGATAGGAGGAAAATCATTGGAGAAGAGGTAACGAAGCTGTTGGTTGCTGGTTTCATCGTGGAGGTCACGCATACTGAGTGGCTGGCCAATCCGGTGATGGTCGAAAAGAAGAAAGATAAGAACCTGGAGGCAAAAGCTCCAAAGGTGTGGCGCATGTGCATCGACTACACCAACCTCAACAAAGCTTGCCCGAGAGATCCTTTCCCTCTGCCCCGGATCGATCAGGTGATTGATTCTACTGCTGGGTGTGAGTTGTTGTCTTTTCTGGATGCGTATTCCGGCTTCCACCAAATTACCCTGAAAAAGGAAGATCAAATAAAAACTGCGTTCATTACCCCGCACGAGGCTTATTGCTATGTCACTATGCCTTTTGGTTTGCGCAACGCTGGTGCAACGTACCAGCGCTGTATGCAAAAATGCTTGTTTGATCAAATCGGAAAGAATGTCAAGTCTATGTAGACGATATTGTCATAAAAACTAAAGTAAAAGACACCTTAATCGATGACATCCGGCAAACATTTGATAACCTAAGAAGGTTCCGGATGAAACTTAATCCGGCAAAATGCACCTTCGGTGTCCCTGCCGGTAAGCTGCTTGGCTTTCTTGTTTCAAGCCGGGGCATTGAAGTGAATCCGGTAAAAATCCGGGCAATAGAAAGAATGACTGTTCCACAGGAACTCAAAGACGTGCAAAAGTTTACCGGAAGCTTGGCATCGCTAAGCCGGTTCATAAGCAGGTTGGGATAAAAGGCTTTGCCGCTCTATGCCTTAATGAAAAAATCCGATACCTTCGTCTCGACCCCTCTGGCAGACGCGGCGTTTAAAGAGCTGAAAACCATGCTTGCAACGGCCCCAATCTTGGCCTCACCTTTAGAAAGAGAACCCATGCTGTTGTACATAGCAGCAACCAACCGGGTTTTAAGTGTTGTGGTTGTGGTAGAACGAGAGGAGGAAGGAAAAACCGTGCAGAGGCCGGTATACTACTTGAGCGAGGTGCTCTCCTCTTCAAAGCAAAACTACCCGCACTTCCAAAAAATGACCTACGGCGTGTTCATGGCCGCCACGAAGCTTAAGCACTATTTCGAGGAGCACCCCATGAAAGTGGTGAGTGAAGCACCTATCTCAGATATCATGGGCAACAAAGATGCCAGCGGTAGGATTGCAAAATGGGCAATTCAATTGTCACCATACGTGCCGATATACGAAAGAAGAGATGCCATAAAATCACAAGCTTTGGCTGATTTCCTGGTCGATTGAGCGGAAATGCAGTACAAGCCACCAGAACAAAGGCCGGAATACTGGAAGATGCACTTTGACGGATCCAAGCTCAAAGAGGGTCTAGGTGCCGATGTGGTACTCACCTCACCAAAGGGAGATCATCTCCGGTATGTTTTGCAAGTGCACTTCAGGGCATCAAACAATGTCGCTGAGTATGAGGCTCTAATACATGGGCTTAAGGTCGCAAAAGAAATCGGTGCACACCGGATCATTTGCTACGGCGATTCAGATCTTTTGGTGCAACAGTGTTCCGGAGATTGGGATGCAAAAGATGCCAACATGGCCTTATACTGGTTTCATGTGCAAAAGATTGCCGACTTCTTCGAAGGCAGTGAGTTTCATCATGTGCCGCGGGCTGAAAATGAAGCCGCGGATGCTTTATCTAAGGAAGTAGTGTGTTTTCACGCGACATGTTCTCGAATTTATCTCTGAAGGACCTGCCTGGAGGATGCGCGAGCTATCAAACACATCCATCCTAGTATCCTACCTGAAAAATGCCAGGATAAGCTTGGGTAAGAGTGCACCTGTTTTCTTCAACACTGAAAAAAAATGATATTTAAAAATTTCAGAAGAAAATGAATTAATTTTTTATGTACATATTATGTTGATACTTACTTGTGTAAGTTTTCACTGAAAAATACGATTGTATGTGCCATACACGATTAATAACAAAATGTCCAAATGACAATATAATAATTGGTTTTGTACTGTTCACAGAAATAAGAATTTTCAATTTTCACATTTATATGTGTAGGTCACGCATGGTTGTTTTTTATGCCAAAATCTGCACAAGTAAATATCAACATAATATATAGCGTGCATTCAAATTTTTCTAGAACTTTGAAATAACTTTAGTAGTTCGAACGGGAAGACGTGTGCGGCCGGATTTCGGGCACCGGTGTGTGATCTGATCCTTTGCTTCAATTGACGGCGAGCACACATTGCATGAGTAGGACGAAATTGAGATAATAATGGCCTTCACGGGCTTCGTTTGCTGATTTAACTTGTGCTGGACTGCTAGCAAGCTGGTTCTAGCTACAGGATGGAAATGGAATGGGAGTAGGTGGCCCAGAAATTTAAGCCAGCATGAATGCCGTACTGGTGTGTTGGACGGACCGAGCAACACTCCAACGGTGCATGTACACCATGCCGGCTTATTCACGCATGGTTTGCGAACCCGTGGACTTCCCCGGTAAGCTCGGGGACTGCGACGCCCATACCGGAAGAAGCGATGTTTGTGGATAGCATGGACATAGACGTGCCGGTGTTTGTGGTTCGAGAAGCACCATCCTGGGTTAAACCTATTAAGGAATTCCTGGTCAACGACACCTTGCCGGTTGACGAAACTGAGTCAAGAAGGATCCAGCGGAGAGCCAAGGCATACACCTTCATCAATGGCGAGGTGTACAAAAGAAGTGTTACCGGTGTCCTTCAAAGATGTGTGGAACCGGAAGAGGGAAAAGAGATGCTCAAGGAGATTCACCAATGAGAGTGTGGGCACCACGCTTCATCAAGGGCGCTGGTGGCGAAAGTGTTCCGGCATGGGTTCTACTGGCCAACGGCTTTTGAGAATGCTGAGGATTTGGTGAGAAAGTGCAATGGATGCCAGAGGTACGCCAAGCAAAACCATACACCAGCATCCGGATTAAAAACTATACCGTTAACCTGGCCATTCGCTGTATGGTGCCTTGACATGGTTGGCCCATTCAAAACTGCAAGGGGAAACATGACCCACATCTTGGTCATGGTGGACAAATTCACCAAGTGGTTGGAGGTAAAACCTATAGCAAAATGTGATGGGCATACCGCGGTGAAGTTCCTAAAAGATGTTATTCTCCGGTATGGATACCCACACAGCATCATTACTGACAATGGCTCAAACTTTGCCCAAGGAGAGTTCAAGCGATTCTGTGAGGATAACAACATCCGGTTGGATTTGTGCTCAGTGGCACACCCACAAGGCAATGGCCAAGTTGAGATAATCAATGCGCTGGTGCTTTCCGGCATAAAACCAAGGCTCATTGAACTACTTGAAAAATCACCGGGATGTTGGCTCGATGAGCTACCATCGGTGTTGTGGAGCATAAGAACGACTCCAAACCGGTCAACCGGATACACCCCATTCTTCATGGTTTACGGAGCATAAGCGGTAATACCAACCGACATTCTCCATGACTCACCAAGGGTGCAACTCTATACCGAACAAGAGGTAAAAGAGGCCCGAGAAAACGATGTGGACTTGCTAGAAGAAGCAAGAGAACTGGCCTTGGCAAGAACAACCATTTACCAGCAAAACCTCAGGCGCTATCACAGCCGGAAGGTTAACCCGAGAGTTTTCCGGGAAGGAGATTTGGTGCTACGCCTAGTGCAGCGCACTGAAGGCCGACATAAACTCTCACCTCCTTGGGAGGGGCCATTCATTGTAAGCAAAGCTCTGCACAATGATGCCTACTACCTAATTGACGCACATGAATGGAAAGAAGGAAAGGCGGACAAATCCGGAGATGAGACCAAGCGTCCATGGAACATAGCATTGTTGCGCCCTTTCTACTCATGAAGTTGTATTGTAAGAAGTTCCTTTTTGTACCTTATGCTATGAATAAAAGATTCTGGCCCCTCGAATGTTTCTCGGGGACTGCCTCCATCAAACTTGCATGTAATATGTTTATTTTTTCCGTTTACCGGTTGCCTGTTGAATATTTTTTCTTTCCGGTTTAGTAACGTGCTAAACTTACCGGAGTCTTCGACTCTGCTGCTGTCTGAAAACCGGCTTCATGGCAAGCAAGATAAACCGATAGGAATTAAGCACGTGAACTACGAAAAGAGGAAGTGGGAACGGACAATCCGGAAAAGCTTAACTAACCCCGGTTTTACCGGTTTTTTGTGAAAATTTCGAATTTTTCCTAAGTTCAAGGAAGTGTTCGCTTGGCAAAAGAACTTTGTAACTCGTACGCCAAAACACCCAAAAGAGGTAGGCAGAGGCAAAGGGAAAGAACCAAGTGTGCATCAAATTGGATGCGTAAACGATTCTGGAATCTTCGCAGTGCAAGATAAAGGCAAAAACAAAGGCAACATGCTAAAGTTAACAAACCAACATAATAAGTTACCGGTATACAAGACACCGGCATACAGTTGTACCACAGTCAAAAGAACGGCTAAGTTTTATATTACATCATAGACCCAGGCATACCGGGGCAGAATTTAACGAGCATTGTTTTGAAGCAAGCAGGAGCAGGCAAACTTGTTACAGCGAGTGTTTAAACAGCGAGGGCTTCAGGAGGAGCAGCATTGGCCTCTGGAGCTCCTGGGGGCGCGTCGCCAGCTTCCGGAAGCACATCTCCGGCACCTTCATCTTCATCTTCATCTTCCTCCTCATCGCTGAGGTAGTCCTTGACGCCTAAAGGAGGGGGGATGAAGGTGCGAGCCGGTGCGTACTCAGCAATCCGATAGGCGCGATCCTGCCGCTTCGCGGTAAGGATCGGATCCGTATCGGTAGGAGCGTTTTCACGAACGCCATGAAGAGCATCCAGGTCCAGGTCCGGATACCAGGAGCACGCGACGCGCAGCGCAGTATCGGCTCCGGCACGAGCTGCGGAGCATTGCCACTCGTGAATCCGGCGCCCCGCCTCCTTTAGCCGGTTGGCGGTAAGAGTGATGTTGGCTGGCATTGCCTCTTCAGGCCACAACACCTTGAAAAGCAGGATGGCGACGTCCGGCAGATCGACAAGGTGCCGATCCACTGAGCGCATATGCTGCACTCGGGCGGAAAGTGCGACCAGGTAGTCGTACCCGTCCCAATGCGCGTCCAAGTTGGAGAATTGTCGCGCCACCCCGTCCTCCATCACCTTTTTCACGGCGTGCGTCTGGGAGTCCGGGAAGTGCTCTACAGGAATAAGGAAAAAACATAAGGTTAAGATACCGGAAAACAATCCACCGGAAGGAAAAAGTACACAAATACGCTTCCAAAAAGAAAAATCTTGTAAGCGAAAGAAGGGACAAGACAGAAGCTTACTGAGAGCCAGCGCGTCGATCTGCATGACCAGCCGATCATATTCCTTATGATCAGTGGTCATGAGCTCAATATGGTGCTCCGCCGCTTTTCGCGCCTTCCTCTCCTCCTCCAGCTCTGCCCTCAGCACCGCGCTGGAGTTGGCGGACTCCTCCAGCACCTCAGCCAGCTTGGCCTCGGCAGCTGCTTTGGCGTCCCTCATCGCTTGATCATGCTGGAGACCGGCCTGGATAGCCTGATCCTTGAGCTGCCTGGAGATTTCCTTCTGGGCGTCCAAAGCTTTCTGCTGATCTTGGATAAGCTGCTCCTTCTCACCTACAAAACCGGGAAGGAAATCTTAGCAAAACTATAGCTGGCGCAACGCAGGAAAGCAAGTTAACCGAAAAAGAAAGAATACCTTGGAGTGTGGCGAGCTGAGTCTTGAGGGCTTCAATGGAAGCTTCCGGGATAGCTGTTATGCGAAGAACTTGTAAGTAACAAAGAAGAGAAAATTTTCCGGTAGAAAGATGCCGGAGGCAAAAAGACTCACCTTGGCATTTGTTATGTGCCTCAGAGAGGTCCCGGTGCTCCCATAGCAGCTCCTCGAAGAGGTGCTTCCGGGCGTCCGCCGTGCTCTGTTCAAAGGGAAAACAATTGTGAGAAAGGTGCCGGTTTCGAGAGTTTTAGAGAAAGTTTCGCGCTCAGAGCTGCGCTCTCAACCCAAAACTCGGGGACTGGGAGGATATATGTGAATCCGGAAAGAACGAAACCGGCATCAATAGAAAAGTTGCAGAGAATTTGGGGAAACTTACCACCACGTGTTGCTGGTGGCGTCATGCCACGCGTTGTCGAACTCCTTCACTGCGCGCTTGAGCCGCATGAAGTGCTCTTCGGTGCTCTTGGGGCCGGCCGGGTCAACAATAGGAAGCCGGTCCTTCCCCACGCCGCGCGTAGCCGCGGACACATCAGCCTGATTCCACTTTTCAGCGTAGTTAAGCAAGTGCCCCAGCTCGCGGCCCTCGCGCTTTAGCTCCGTAATCTGGCCCAGCAGGCCGGTAGCTCTCTCTCTCCAGCCACGACAGCGGCGGGGCCGGCGTGCAGCACCATGGACTGCGGGCCGGAGGCCGTGGCTTTCCCCCTGAAGGGTTCAGACACGCGGAGCTTGGCGCCTTCCAGCGGCGGCATTGGCTTGGCCACAGAGGGTCCTTGGGCTGGCGGCGGCGTCGGTGCGTCCCCGGTGGGCTTGGCGGTAGGAGCTTCCGGCGGTGGTGTTGGCGTGGCCCCAGTTGGCTCAGGAACAGGAGCTTCTGGCGGCGGCGTCGACGTAGCCCCAGTTGGCTCGAGAACTGGAGTTTCTGGCGGTGGCGTAGAGCTTGCCGGCGCGGAAGTATCCGGCACGGCCTTGGAGGGGGAAGAGCGTGAGCTTTTCTTCTTCTTCTTCTTTTCTTTCAGGACGGGAGGAACTTGAGGTTCCGCCCGCCCGGCAGCTTCAGAGTCGGCGCCGATGTTGCTGGCGCCGGTATCTTGCATGTCAGGAGGGGAGACAAAGTCATCCTCCGCGTGGTGATCAGAAGTTGTAGGGGCCGCGCGCCCCGCACTTGGTGCGCCTGCCAGAGGGGAGGCAGAAAGGTTGCCGGTACCAGAAGGTACCGGGCTTGAACGAAGAGGAGCTGAGGTCCTGGCCATTCCTTCGGAGCTCTCCGGCTTCGTACCGGCAGAGCCCTTGGAGAGCGAAAGCGCAGGACTGGGCGAAAAGAAAAAGAGGAAATATAAGTGTTGGAGATATGCCCAAGAGGCAATAATAAAGTGGTTATTATAATATCTTTGTGTTTATGATAAATGTTTATATACCATGCTATAATTGTATTAACCGAAACATTGATACATGTGTGTTATGTAAACAACAAGGAGTCCCTAGTAAGCCTCTTGTATAACTAGCTTGTTGATTAATAGATGATCATGGTTTCGTGATCATGAACATTGGATGTTATTAATAACAAGGTTATGTCATTAGTTGAATGATATAATGGACACACACCCAAATGAGCGTAGCATAAGATCAAGTCATTAAGTTCATTTGCTATAAGCTTTCAATACATAGTTGTCTTAATCCTTCGACCATGAGATCATGTAAATCACTTACACCGAAAGGGTACTTTGATTACATCAAACGTCATTGCGTAAATGGGTGACAATAAAGGTGGGATTAAGTATTTGGAAAGTGTAAGTTGAGGCATATGGATCAACAAGTGGGATTTGTCCATCCCGATGATGGATAGATATACTCCGGGCCCTCTCGGTGGAATGTCATCTGATTAGCTTGCAAGCATATGAATAGTTCATAAGAGATCACATACTACGGTACGAGTAAAGAGTACTTGTCGGTAACGAGGTTGAACAAGGTATGGAGATACCGATGATCAAACCTCGGACAAGTAAAATATCGCGAGACAAAGGGAATTGGCATCGTATGTAAATGGTTCAATCGATCACTAAGTCATCGTTGAATATGTGGGAGCCATTATGGATCTCCGTATCCCGCTATTGGTTATTGCTCGGAGAGGAGTCTCGACCATGTCTGCATAGTTCACGAACCGTAGGGTGACGCGCTTAAGGTTCGATGTCGCATAAGTAGATTCGGAATATGAGATGGAGACCGAATGTTGTTCGGAGTCTCGGATAGGATCCGAGACATCACGAGGAGAGCCGGAATTGTTCTGGAAGAATTCTGCTGTTTTGTATTTCAAGAAAAGTTGTTCTGGAAACATTCTCGGAATTGGACGAAATAAAAACAGAGGTTCTTATTTTTCTGTCGCGCAGACGGAGTCCAAAGGGGAGACGGAGAAAGGCCAGGAGTGGGCCACACCACACGGCGGCGCGGGCCCCCCCTTGGCCGCGCCAGGGTGTGGTGTGGGCCCACCAGGCGCCGCCACTTGATCGGTTTCGCGAAACCCTAACCCTACCTTCCGACTATAAATAGTGGGGTAGTTTGGCCGGCCATTGCTGCTCCGTACGAAACCCTAAAGTGCCACCTCTCCTCCCTCCCAGATTCTTCTGCTCCGGCTTAGGCGAAGCCCTGCAGGAATTCTTCTCCACCACCACCACCACGCCGTCGTGCTGCTGGGATTCCGTGGAGATCTACCACACCTCCGCTGCCCGCTGGAACGGGGAGAGGAAGGAGCTTCATCGACACCGTACGCGCGACCGAGTACGGAAGTGCTGCCGGATTGCAGCACCGGGGACGATCGTCTACACCAACAACGAGATTAATCTCGTAGGCTTTGGAATCTTCGAGGGTTAGTCTCATCTCCACCTCGTTGCTTAGATCTAGTAGATTGGATCTTGGGTGTTCCATAGATTAGATCCGTTGGTTTTATTCGCTTTGCGGTAGGAAATTTTTTGTTTTCTATGCAACGAACCCCATCGGTGGTATCGAGCCACGTCTATGCATAGATCCGTTGCACGAGTAGAACACAATGGTTTTGTGGGCGGTGATGCTTTTGTTGCTTTAGTTTGTGTACTTTGCTTCTTGCGGGATGGTGGGATGAAGCGGCCCGGGCTAACTTTACATGACCGCGTCTCATGAGACTTGCTCCACGCTTGACATGCAACTTGTATTGCATAAGTGGCTTTGCGGGTGTCTGTCTCTCCCACCATAGTGAAGATTGTAATTTGCACTTCTATTGTCAACACTAGTATCACCGTTGTGGTTCATGTTCGTAGGTAGATTGGATCTTACTCGAAAACCCTAAACCACGTAAAAGATGCAAACCAAATTAGAGGCGTCTAACTTGTTTTTGCAGGGTTTGGTGATGTGATATGGCCATAATGTGATGATGATTATATTCGATGTATGAGATGTTCATTGATGTATTGTGGCAACCGGCAGGAGCCTGATGGTTGTCTTTAATTTTTGTTAAAGACCTGCGTGTCTATTCATCATGTAATAGCTTTATTCCAAGTAGTTGTTATAGTAGCTATAAGTGATGGACAACCATGAAGCGGCGCCACTGACCTTGACGCCATGCTGGTGATGATGGAGATCATGTCCGTGCTTTGGAGATGGAGATCAAAAGCAAAGAAGAAAGGCCATATCATATCACACATTATGAATTGCATGTGATGTTAATCCTTCTATGCATCTTATTTTGCTTAGATCGCGACGGTAGCATTATAAGATGATCCCTCTCACTAAATATCAAGATAATAAAGTGTTCATCCTTAGTATGCACCGTTGCTAAGACTTGTCGTTTCGAAGCATCTCGTGATGATCGGGTGTGATAGACTCTACATGTGCATACAACGGGTGCAAGCCAGATTTGCACACGCGGATACTAAGGTTGCCTTGACGAGCCTAGCATGTACATACATGGTCTCGGAACACGGGATACCGAAAGGTAGAGCATGAGTCATATGAATGATATGATGAACACTTTGAGTGTTCGCCTTTGAAACTACATCTTTTCTCGTGAAGATCGGACTTGGTGTAGTGGATTTGGTTCGTGTAATCACTAAGACAATGCGAGGGATGTTGTTTTGAGTGGGAGTTCACCTAGTTAATTTAAGAATTAAAACTGAACTCATTTTATCATAAACTTAGTCTAAACTCTTTGCAAATATGTTGTAGATCATGGCGCCCCCTCCATCAATTTTAACCGAGTTCCTAGAGAAAGAAAAGCTTAAGGGCAATGGTAGCAACTTCACTGACTGGTCCCGTCATGTGAGGATTTTCCTCACTGGCGTGAGCATGCAATTTGTGCTCGAAGCACCGCTAGGTCCCCCACCACCTCCTCGCAGGTGTCCGAGGACATAAAGAATGTTTATGAGACTCGGGTAACTCGGTACTCCGAAATTCAGTGTGCCATCTTGTGCAGTTTAGAGGCGAGCTCCAAAAGCGTTTTGAGCACCACGACCCATGTGAGATGATGCGTGAGCTCAAACTTATCTTTGAGACTCATGCAGCCGTGGAGAGCTATGAGGCCTCGAAACAGTTCTTTAACTGCATGATGGAAGAGGGCAGCTCCGTTAGTGAGCACATGTTCGCCATGTCCGGACATGCGAAGAAGCTCAGTGACTTGGGGATTGTGATCCCTAACAAGCTGGGTATTCATCGTGTCCTCCAATCACTGCCACCAAGTTACAAGAACTTCGTGATGAACTACAACATGCGGAACATGAACAAAGAGTTACCCGAACTCTTCTCCATGCTCGAAGTCTACTGAAGTAGAAATTAAGAAGGAGAACCAAGTGTTGATGGTCAACAAGACCACCAGTTTCAAGAAGCAGGGCAAGCCTAACAAGGGCAACTTCAAGAAGGGCGGCAAGAAAGTTGCAGCGCCTCCTGAGAAGCCTAAGGCTGGTCCTAAGCCTGAGACTGTGTGCTACTACTGCCAGGGGAAGGGGCATTGGAAGCGGAACTGCACCAAATACTTGGCCGATCTGAAGAGCGGCCATGCCAAGAAGAAAGCTATATTTGATATACATGTTATAGATGTCTATCTTACCGGTTCTCGTAGTAGTGCTCGGGTATTTGATACTCGGTTCGGTTGCTCACATTTGTAACTCGAAACAGAAGCTCACGGAATAAACGAAGCCCGGCAAGGGACGAGGTGACGATGCGCGTTGGAAATGGATCCAAGGTCGATGTGATCGCCGTCGGCACGCTCCCCTACATCTACCTTCGGGATTAGTTTTAAACCTTAATAATTGTTATTTGGTACTGCGTTGAGCATGAACATTATATCCGGATCTTGTTTGATGCAAGACGGTTATTCGTTTAAGTCCGAGAATAATGGTTGTTCGATTTATATGAGTAATGTCTTTTATGGCCATGCACTCGAGATGAATGGTTTATTCTTGTTAAATCTCGATAGTAGTGATACACATGTTCATAACATTGATGCTAAGCGAATTAAATTGAATGATAATTCTACTTATATGTGGCACTCGTCGTCTTGGTCATATTGGAGTGAAGCGCATGAAGAAACTCCATTCCGATGGACTTCTTGAGTCACTTGACTTTGAGTCACTTGACAGATGCGAAGCATGTCTAATGGGAAAAATGACTAAGACTCCATTTTCTGGCACAATGGAGCAAGTTACAGACTTATTGGAAATCATACATACCGATGTGTGCGGACCAATGAGTGTAGCATCGCGCGGTGGTTATCGTTATGTTCTAACCTTCACGGATGATCTGAGTAGATATGGGTATATTTACTTTATGAAACACAAGTCCGAGACTTTTGAGAAGTTCAAGGAATTCCAAAGTGAAGTAGAAAATCAACGTAACAAGAAGATTAAGTTTCAAGCGTTCGATCGCGGAGGCGAATATCCGAGTTATGAGTTTGGCATGCATTTAAAGAAATGCGGAATACTTTCACAGTTGACACCGCCGGGAACACCACAGCGTAATGGTGTGTCCGAACGTCGTAATCGAACTCTCTTAGATATGGTTCGTTCTATGATGTCTCTTACCGATTTGCCATTATCGTTTTGGGGCTATGCTTTAGAGACAGACCGCATTCACTTTAAATAGGGCACCATCTAAATCCATTGAAACGACACCGTATGAATTATGGTTTGGAAAGAAACCTAAGGCTGTCGTTCCTTAAAGTTTGGGGTTGCGATGCTTATGTAAAGAAGTTACAACCCGACAAGCTAGAACCCAAAGCGGAGAAATGCGTCTTCATAGGATACCCTAAAGAAACAATTGGGTATACTTTCTATCACAGATCCGAAGGCAAAATCTTTGTTGCCAAGAACGGATCCTTTCTTGAGAAGGAGTTTCTCACTAAAGAAGTGACCGGAAGAAAAGTAGAACTCGACGAGGTTGATGAACCTTCTCTCATAGATCAGAGTAGCGCAGTGCCGGAAGAAATTCCTGTGCAGCCTGCACCGATAGGAGAGGAAGCAAATGATGAAGATCATGAAACTTCGAACGAGGAAGCTACTGAACCTCGCAGATCGACGAGGGAACGTACCACTCCTGATTGGTATGATCCCTGTCTAAATGTCATGATTGTGGACGACAATGATGAGGACCCACGCGACGTATGAAGAAGCGATGATGAGCCCAGATTCCAACAAATGGCAAGAAGCCATGAAATCCGAAATGGGATCCATGTATGATAACAAAGTATGGACTTTGGTAGACTTACTCGATAGCCGCAAGGCTCGTCGAGAATAAATGGATCTTCAAGAGAAAAACGGATGCTGATGGTAATATTACCGTCTATAAGGCTCGACTTGTCGCAAAGGGTTTCCGACAAATTCAAGGAGTTGACTACGATGAGACTTTCTCACCCGTAGCGAAGCTAAAGTCCGTGAGGATTTTGTTAGCAATAGCTGCATTTTTCGATTATGAGATTTGGCAGATGGATGTCAAAACGGCGTTCCTTAATGGTGACATTGAGGAAGAGTTGTATATGGTACAACCCAAAGGTTTTGTCGATCCTAAAAATGCCGACAAGGTATGCAAACTTCAGCGTTCCATTTATGGACTGAAGCAAGCATCCCGGAGTTGGAACCTACGCTTTGATAGAGTGATCAAAGACTTTGGTTTTATACGGACTCATGGTGAGGCCTCGTATTTACAAGAAAGTGAGTGGGAGCTCTGTAGCGTTCCTGATATTATATGTAGATGACATATTATTGATTGGGAATGATATAGAACTATTGAGCAGCGTTAAAGGTTATTTGAATAAGTCTTTTTCAATGAAAGACCTTGGTGAAGCAGCATACATTTTAGGCATCAAGATTTATAGAGATAGATCAAGACGCCTAATAGGCCTTTCACAGAGTACATACTTGGACAAGATTCTAAAGAAGTTTAGAATGGATGAAAGCAAGAAAGGGTTCTTGCCTATGTTGCCAGGTAAGGTCTTGAGTAAGACTCAAGGTCCGGCTACGGCAGATGAAAGAGAAAGGATGAGCAAGATCCCCTATGCTTCAGCAGTAGGCTCTATCATGTACGCCATGCTGTGTACTAGACCGGATATCGCACATACTGTTAGTTTGACCAGCAGATATCAAAGTGATCCAGGGATGGAACACTGGACAGCGGTCAAGAATATCCTGAAGTACTTGAAAAGGACTAAGGATATGTTTCTTTATTATGGCGGTGACCAAGAGCTCGTTGTAACCAGTTACACCGATGCAAGTTGGAACACCGACCCTGATGACTCTAAGTCTCAGTCTGGGTACGTGTTTATATTGAATGGTGCGGCGATAGAGCTGGAGCAGTTCCAAGCAATGCATGGTGGCGAAATCTTCAACGAGAATCTGAATATATAGCGGCTTCGGAGGCTTCATCGGAAGCGGTATGGATGAAGAGGTTCATTGTTGAGCTTGGTGTGGTTCCTAGTGCATTGGACCCGCTAGTCATTTACTCGTGACAACACGGGTGCCATCGCCAATGCAAAGGAACCAAGGTCACACAAGAAGCTGAAGCATATCAAGCTGCGTTTTCATTCGATTCGCGAGTACATCGAAGATGGTGAAGTAGAGATTTGCAAAGTACACACGGATCTGAATGTTGCGGATCCGTTGACTAAAGCTCTCCCAAGGGCAAAGCATGACCAACACCGGAATGCCATGGGTGTTAGGTACCTTACAATGTAATCTAGATTATTGACTCTAGTGCAAGTGGGAGATCTGTTGGAGATATGCCCAAGAGGCAATAATAAAGTGGTTATTATAATATCTTTGTGTTTATGATAAATGTTTATATACCATGCTATAATTGTATTAACCGAAACATTGATACATGTGTGTTATGTAAACAACAAGGAGTCCCTAGTAAGCCTCTTGTATAACTAGCTTGTTGATTAATAGATGATCATGGTTTCGTGATCATGAACATTGGATGTTATTAATAACAAGGTTATGTCATTAGTTGAATGATATAATGGACACACACCCAAATGAGCGTAGCATAAGATCAAGTCATTAAGTTCATTTGCTATAAGCTTTCAATACATAGTTGTCTTAATCCTTCGACCATGAGATCATGTAAATCACTTACACTGAAAGGGTACTTTGATTACATCAAACGTCATTGCGTAAATGGGTGACAATAAAGGTGGGATTAAGTATTTGGAAAGTGTAAGTTGAGGCATATGGATCAACAGTGGGATTTGTCCATCCTGATGATGGATAGATATACTCTGGGCCCTCTCGGTGGAATGTCATCTGATTAGCTTGCAAGCATATGAATAGTTCATAAGAGATCACATACTACGGTACGAGTAAAGAGTACTTGTCGGTAACGAGGTTGAACAAGGTATGGAGATACCGATGATCAAACCTCGGACAAGTAAAATATCGCGAGACAAAGGGAATTGGCATCGTATGTAAATGGTTCAATCGATCACTAAGTCATCGTTGAATATGTGGGAGCCATTATGGATCTCCGGATCCCGCTATTGGTTATTGCTCGGAGAGGAGTCTCGACCATGTCTGCATAGTTCACGAACCGTAGGGTGACGCGCTTAAGGTTCGATGTCGCATAAGTAGATTCGGAATATGAGATGGAGACCGAATGTTGTTCGGAGTCTCGGATAGGATCCGAGACATCACGAGGAGAGCCGGAATTGTTCTGGAAGAATTCTGCTGTTTTGTATTTCAAGAAAAGTTGTTCTGGAAACATTCTCGGAATTGGACGAAATAAAAACAGAGGTTCTTATTTTTCTGTCGCGCAGACGGAGTCCAAAGGGGAGACGGAGAAAGGCCAGGAGTGGGCCACACCACACGGCGGCGCGGGCCCCCCTTGGCCGCGCCAGGGTGTGGTGTGGGCCCACCAGGCGCCGCCACTTGATCGGTTTCGCGAAACCCTAACCCTACCTTCCGACTATAAATAGTGGGGTAGTTTGGCCGGCCATTGCTGCTCCGTACGAAACCCTAAAGTGCCACCTCTCCTCCCTCCCGCATTCTTCTCGCTCCGGCTTAGGCGAAGCCCTGCAGGAATTCTTCTCCACCACCACCACCACGCCGTCGTGCTGCTGGGATTCCGTGGAGATCTACCACACCTCCGCTGCCCGCTGGAACGGGGAGAGGAAGGAGCTTCATCGACACCGTACACGCGACCGAGTACGGAAGTGCTGCCGGATTGCAGCACCGGGGACGATCGTCTACACCAACAACGAGATTAATCTCGTAGGCTTTGGAATCTTCGAGGGTTAGTCTCATCTCCACCTCGTTGCTTAGATCTAGTAGATTGGATCTTGGGTGTTCCATAGATTAGATCTGTTGGTTTTATTCGCTTTGCGGTAGGAAAATTTTTGTTTTCTATGCAACGAACCCCATCAATAAGGAATAGTAACCGGAAGGAAAAGTTTGTGAAACCAAGCAAACAAAGAAACAAAAAACTTACCTGGAAGAGACATGCATTGTTTTCCCCTTGTAGCGCCTCTTGCCTACTTGTTTCCCCCCAAGGACTTCCGTCCGGGAGCGTTTGGCAGGAGGGGCCTGGCTTGAGCCGGCATCTGTTGACGGGGCCTTGTTCTTCTTGCTCCCGGAGGTGAGCTTGTCCAGGAACTCCTGGCCAACCTCGGCCTGCAGAGGAGTCACGTGCTCATGAACCTGTGGTTGGGGTCCAGCTGAGGGGGCATCTACAGAAGGAAAATAACAATAAAGCATGAGAGACCGGAAAAGAACACTACCTCAAGTATAGTGAGATCATCACTGGAACCGGAAGCTTCCATCGAGATGTTACCGGGGCGCGAGGTGTGGGTGCGGCCCATCTTAAGATCAGTCCAATGAATGTAAGGGTCGGGGTCCACTTTGTCCAAAGGCCGCTTCCGGACAGGGCCTCGCTTATCCGATGTAATGCCAGGGAAGCGCTGCTTAGCCTGAAAAGAAACAGAAAGACAGTTAACCACAACACAACATTTTCCGGTACAACAACCCGGGTTACGCAGTTTCTTACTTCTTCGGTTGGAGGATTAGTGGAGCTAAGAGGCATGAAGCCCCAATCCCAGTCAACCGGCATGTCAGTCTGGCAGATCTGCATGGCCTTGAGGACTACGTCCTCTTTGCTAAGGGGGAGGCCGGTGATCTTGGTAGGGTCGCCAGGGCCATACATCTCGCTCATCTTGTGAGCCCAACGTTTGAGGGGAAGCACCCGGCGCGAGATAAAAGTCCGGACAATGTCATCCGAACAGATGGCAGTGTCCTTCATGAGTTGCTTCATGAAGCGTATAATCCGGTTGGTCTCTATGTGAGTTTCCTTCGGGTTATAGCTCCAGTTGGCCCTCGTGGGCACCGCCGGATTGAAAGCCGGCAGATTGATAAGATCCGGGGCGCCGGTGTTCTTCATGTAGAAGAAGGTCCCTTGCCATAACCGGCAAGATTCGAGACCGGAAAACTTAAAAAAGGGCCTCCCTTGGCGGGAGCCGATGATGCAAGACCCGCATTGTACGGGGGGGTTTGGGCTTAGGAATCTCCTTGCCCTGGACAGAGTTGATTCTAAGAGAGAGGAAGCGAGCAAAGGTCTCGCGAGTGGGGCGGATGCCGATATACGCCTCCATAAAAGTAGCATAACAAGAAAGATAAAAAACGGCATTGCCGGGAAGGTGGTGAGGCTGAAGCTGATAGAAGTCCAAGAACTGGCGAAAAAAGTCAGAGGCTGGGAGGCCGAAGCCGCGCTCGAAATGAGCGAGCAAGACTACAAACTCACCGGGTTCAAGTACCGGCTCAAGCTCGTTGCCTGGAATCCGGCAGGATACTCCTTCCGGTATCCTTCTGGACCGGTATAAACAGTCGATCTCGTGTTGGGTTACATCGGAGCCTATCCAGGCCCCGCTCGTGACGCCGGATAAATCTACTCCGGAGGCTTGACCGAAGCTGCCGGCCTCTTGATCTACACCGGATTCGATTTCCATCCGGGCAAGATCTGCTGTAAGATCGTCGGTTTCTTCTCTCCGGTGGTTACTGGAGGATGACTCGCAAGGAGACTCTTCACTAGACATACGGATCTACCCGAAAAACAGATTTCCCAAAGAGCTACCCTTGCGCGAAGATCTAAGAGTAAGAGAAAAAGCAAAATAAAAGAGGAAGTAAATACCCTACTAACCCAAGATCTGGAAGGCAAAGAAGAGAGAGGTAAAAGCGCATCGAGCCTAACCTGAGGCGGTGGAGAAGTTGAAGGAGAAGGTCGCCGGCGGCGCGGCGAGCTCACAGTCGTTGAGGAAGCCCGGCGACGAAGAAGGGGAAACGAGGTCGCCGGAGAACGAACAGCGTGGCAGCGGCAGGCACACTGCGATGAATCTCCGCGCAGCGAAGCTTGGCGAGGCTTGGCGAAGTAGCGGCGGAGGCTCACCGGGCGGCGAAGCTCTGGTGGAGAACGGCGGCGGCTGATGCGCGTAGATGTACACGTTCGTTGAGAACCCCAAGAGGAAGGTATGATGCGCACAGTGGCAAGTTTTCCCTCAGAAAGAAACCAAGGTTTAATCGAACCAGGAGGAGCCAAGAAGCACGTTGAAGGTTGATGGTCGCGAAATGTGATGCGGCGCAACACCGGGGATTCCGGCGCCAACGTGGAATCTGCACAACAAAACCAAAGTACTTTGCCCCAACGAAACAATGGAGGTTGTCAATCTCACCGGCTTGCTGTAACAAAGGATTAAACGTATCGAGTGGAAGATGTTTGCAAAGAAAATAGTAAAACACAATTGCAGTAGATTGTATGCTATGTAAAGAATAGGACCGGGGTCCACAGTTCACTAGAGGTGTCTCTCCCATAAGATAAAAGCATGTTGGGTGAACAAATTACAGTCGGGCAATTGACAAATAGAGAAAGGCATAACAATGCATATACATGATATGATAAATATAGTGAGATTTAATCCGGGCATTACGACAAAGTACATAGACCGCCATCCAACCGCATCTATGCCTAAAAAGTCCACCTTCGGGTTATCATCCGAACCCCATTCAGTATTAAGTTGCTAAGCAACGAGACAATTGCATTAAGTATGGTGCGTAATGTAATCGACAACTACATCCTTAGACATAGCATCAATGTTTTATCCCTAGTGGCAACAAGCACATCACAACCTTAGAACCTACTCGTCACGATCCCAGGTGTCAATGAAGGCATGAACCCACTATCGAGCATAAATACTCCCTCTTGGAGTTAAGAGCAAAAACTTGGCCAGAGCCTCTACTAATAACGGAGAGCATGCAAGATCATAAACAACACATAAACAATAGATTGATAATCACCATAACATAGTATTCTCTATCCATCGGATCCCGACAAACACAACATATAGAATTACATATAGATGATCTTGATCATGTTAGGCAGCTCACAAGATCCAACAATGAAGCACAACAAGGAGAAGACGACCATCTAGCTACTGCTATGGACCCATAGTCCAGGGGTGAACTACTCACTCATCACTCCGGAGGCGATCATGGCGATGAAGAGTCCTCCGGGAGATGAATCCCCTCTCCGGCGAGGTGCCGGAGGCGATCTCCCGAATCCCCCGAGATGGGATTCGCGGCGGCGGCGTCTCCGGAAGGTTTTCCGTATCGTGGCTCTCGGTACTCGGGGGTTTCGCGACGGAGGCTATAAGTAGGCGAAAGGGCAGGTCAAGAGGCGGCACGAGGGGCCCGGGGGCAGGCCGGCGCGGCCGGGGCCCGGGCCGCGCCGCCCTATCCCCCGGCCACCTCGTGGCCCCACTTCGACTCTTCTTCGGTCTTCCGGAAGCTCCGTGCAAAAATAGGACCCCGGGCGAAGATTTCGTCCAATTCCGAGAATATTTCCTTACTAGGATTTCGAAACCAAAAACAGCAGAAAACAAGAATCGGCTCTTCGGCATCTTGTTAATAGGTTAGTTCCGGAAAATGCATAAATATGACATATAATGTGCATAAAACATGTAGGTATCATCAATAAAGTGGCATGGAACATAAGAAATTATCGATACGTTGGAGACGTATCAGCATCCCCAAGCTTAGTTCGCTCGTCCCGAGCGGGTAAAACGATAACAAAGATAATTTCTGAAGTGACATGCCATCATAATCTTGATCATACTATTTGTAAACATATGTAATGAATGCAGCGATCAAAACAAAAGTAATGACATGAGTAAACAAGTGAATCATATGACAAGGACTTTTCTTGAATAGTACTTCAAGACGAGCATCAATAGGTCTTGCATAAGAGTTAACTCATAAAGCAATAAATCAAAGTAAAGGTGTTGAAGCAACACAAAGGAAGATTAAGTTTCAGCGGTTGCTTTCAACTTATAACATGTATATCTCATGGATATTGTCAACATAAAGTAATATAACAAGTGCAATATGCAAGTATGTAGGAATCAATGCACAGTTCACACAAGTGTTTGCTTCTTAAGGTGGAAGGAGATAGGTAAACCGACTCAACAATAAAAGTAAAAGAATGGTCCTTCAAAGAGGAAAGCATCGATTGCTGTATTTGTGCTAGAGCTTTTATTTTGAAAACATGAAACAATTTTGTCAACGGTAGTAATAAAGCATATGAGTTATGTAAATTATATCTTACAAGTTGCAAGCCTCATGCATAGTATACTAATAGTGTCCGCACCTCGTCCTACTTAGCTTGGACTACCGGATCTTTGCATGCCATGTTTCAACCAAGTGTCACAAAGGGGTACCTCCATGCCGCCCGTACAAAGGTCTAAGGAGAAAGCTCGCATTTTGGATTTCTCGCTTTTGATTATTCTCAACTTAGACATCCATACCGGGACAACATGGACAACGGATAATGGACTCCTCTTAAATGCATAAGCATGTAGCAATGATTATTATTCTCATATGAGATTGAGGATATATGTCCAAAACTGAAACTTCAACCATGATTCATGGCTTTAGTTAGCGGCCCAATGTTCTTCTCTAACAATTTTGCATGCTCCAACCACTAAAATGATAGATCCTTCAGACAAGACGGACATGCATAGCAACTCACATGATATTCAACAATAGTTGATGGCGTTCCCTGAAGCATGGTTATCGCACAACAAGCAACTTAATAAAATATAAAGTGCATAAGTACATATTCAATACTACGATAGTTTTTAAGGCTATTTTGTCCCATGAGCTATATATTGCAAAGGTGAATGATGGAATTTTAAAGGTAGCACTCAAGCAATTTACTTTGGAATGGCGGAGAAATACCATGTAGTAGGTAGGTATGGTGGACACAAATGGCATAGTAGTTGGCTCAAGGATTTTGGATGCATGAGAAGTATTCCCTCTCGATACAAGGTTTAGGCTAGCAAGGTTATTTGAAGCAAACTCAAGGATGAACAAGTGCAGCAAAACTCACATAAAAAACATATTGTAAACATTATAAGACTCTACACCGTCTTCCTTGTTGTTCAAAACTCAATACTAGATATTATCTAGACCTTAGAGAGACCAAATATGCAAATCAAATTTTAGCAAGCTCTATGTATTTCTTCATTAATGGGTGCAAAGTATATGATGCAAGAGCTTAAACATGAGCACAACAATTGCCAAGTATCACATTATCCAAGACATTTTAGAATTACTACATGTAGCATTTTCCAATTCCAACCATATAACAATTTAACGAAGAAGAAACTTCGCCTTGAACATTATGAGTAAAGCCTAAGGACATATTTGTCCATATGCAATAGCGGAGCGTGTCTCTCTCCCACACAGTGAATGCTAGGATCCATTTTATTCAAACAAAAACAAAAACAAAAACAAACCGACGCTCCAAGCAAAGAACACAAGATGTGACTGAATAAAAATATAGTTTCAGGGGAGGAACCTGATGATGTTGTCGATGAAGAAGGGGATGCCTTGGGCATCCCCAAGCTTAGACGCTTGAGTCTTCTTAAAATATGCAGGGATGAACCACGGGGGCATCCCCAAGCTTAGAGCTTTCACTCCTCTTGATCATAGTATATCATACTCCTCTCTTGACTCTTGAAAACTTCCTTCACACCAAACTTCAAGCAAACTCATTAGAGGGTTAGTGCACAATTAATAATTCACATGTTCAGAGGTGGCACAATCATTCTTTACACTTCTGGACATTGCATAAAGCTACTGGACATTAATGTATCAAAGAAATGAATCCAACATAGCAAAAGAGGCAATGCGAAATAAAAGGCAGAATCTGTCAAAAACAGAACAGTCCGTAAAGACGAATTTAAAGCTGGCACCAGACTTGCTCAAATGGAAAAAATCAAAACTAATGAAAGTTGCGTACATATCTGAGGATCACGCTCGTAAATTGGCAGATTTTTTCGAATTTTCTACAGAGGCCTGTGCCCAGATTCGTGACAGACAGCAATGCTGTTTCTGCGCAGCGATCCCAAATATAACATCAACTTTGACATAGAAACTTTACTTGGCACAAAAACATGATAAGGAGAGGTTGCTACAGTAGTAAACAACTTCCAAGACTCAACAAAACAAAAAATTGCTGTAGTAAAAACATGGGTTGTCTCCCATAAGCGCTTTTTTTTAACGCCTTTCAGCTAGGCGCAGAAAGTACAAATCAAGTATTATCGAGAGATGAAGCATCAACATCATTACCAGGGGTGTTGGGAGTTTTCTCAACCAAGCATAGTATATTTGATATATAAGTTTTAGCGTCTCCCTTTTCATTAGTCTTGGGCTTGCTACTCTCATCGAACAAATTTTCAGGAACAAGCCAAGCATAATTATTTTCTAGTGCATCATTCATAGCTAGGAGTTTACATGGTATTGGTGCTTTGATTTCCCCACCATCATTAATGCTATTAGTGTACCTTATTCTATCCATGTCCATTTTTTCAAGGAGACCAATAAAATTGGTATGAGAACCTAGCATATTAAATTTAGCAAAAACCTTTCTAGCCTCTCTTGCTAGACCACCAAATTCTCTAAGAAGGGTTTCTAAAACAAAATCTTTCTTTTCCCCTTCTTCCATATCACCAAGTGTAAGAAACATGTGTTGGATTATAGGATTGAGATTAACAAATTTAGTTTCCAACATGCGAACTAAAGCAGCAGCAGCAATTTCATAGGTAGGTGCAAGTTCTACCAAGTGTCTATCTTCAAAATCTTCAGTAATACTAACATGATTGAAAAATTCTTCTATATTATTTCTCCCAACTATGGACCCACGTCCTACCGGTATGTCTTTTGTGGTAAAATTAAAAGGAAACATGATGCAATAGGCAAAAAGTAAACAAGGTGAATAAAGTAAAGACAAGTAACTAATTTTTTTGTGTTTTTGATATAGAGAGCAAGACAGTAAATAAAGTAAAACTAGCAACTATTTTTTTTTTGTATTTTGATTTAGTGCAGCAAACAAAGTAGTAAATAAAATAAAGCAAGACAAAAACAAAGTAAAGAGATTGAGAAGTGGAGACTCCCCTTGCAGCGTGTCTTGATCTCCCCGGCAACGGCGCCGTAAAACAGAGCTTGATGCGCGTAGATGTACACGTCCGTTGGGAACCCCAGGAGGAAGGTATGATGCGCACAGTGGCAAGTTTTCCCTCAGAAAGAAACCAAGGCTTAATCGAACCAGGAGGAGCCAAGAAGCACGTTGAAGGTTGATGGTCGCGAAATGTGATGCGGCGCAACACCAGGGATTCCGGCGCCAACGTGGAATCTGCACAACAAAACCAAAGTACTTTGCCCCAACGAAACAGTGAGGTTGTCAATCTCACCGGCTTGCTGTAACAAAGGATTAAACGTATCGAGTGGAAGATGTTTGCAAAGAAAATAGTAAAACATAATTGCAGTAGATTGTATGCTATGTAAAGAATAGGACCGGGGTCCACAGTTCACTAGAGGTGTCTCTCCCATAAGATAAAAGCATGTTGGGTGAACAAATTACAGTCGGGCAATTGACAAATAGAGAAAGGCATAACAATGCATATACATGATATGATAAATATAGTGAGATTTAATCCGGGCATTACGACAAAGTACATAGACCGCCATCCAACCGCATCTATGCCTAAAAAGTCCACCTTCAGGTTATCATCCGAACCCCATTCAGTATTAAGTTGCTAAGCAACGTGACAATTGCATTAAGTATGGTGCGTAATGTAATCGACAACTACATCCTTAGACATAGCATCAATGTTTTATCCCTAGTGGCAACAAGCACATCACAACCTTAGAACCTCATCGTCACGATCCCAGGTGTCAATGAAGGCATGAACCCACTATCGAGCATAAATACTCCCTCTTGGAGTTAAGAGCAAAAACTTGGCCAGAGCCTCTACTAATAACGGAGAGCATGCAAGATCATAAACAACACATAAACAATAGATTGATAATCACCATAACATAGTATTCTCTATCCATCGGATCCCGACAAACACAACATATAGAATTACATATAGATGATCTTGATCATGTTAGGCAGCTCACAAGATCCAACAATGAAGCACAACAAGGAGAAGACGACCATCTAGCTACCGCTATGGACCCATAGTCCAGGGGTGAACTACTCACTCATCACTCCGGAGGCGATCATGGCGATGAAGAGTCCTCCGGGAGATGAATCCCCTCTCCGGCAGGGTGCCGGAGGCGATCTCCCGAATCCCCCGAGATGGGATTCGCGGCGGCGGCGTCTCCGGAAGGTTTTCCGTATCGTGGCTCTCGGTATCGGGGGTTTCGCGACGGAGGCTATAAGTAGGCGAAAGGGCAGGTCAAGAGGCGGCACGAGGGGCCCGGGGGCAGGCCGGCGCGGCCGGGGCCTCGGGCCGCGCCGCCCTATCCCCCGGCCACCTCGTGGCCCCACTTCGACTCTCCTTCGGTCTTCCGGAAGCTCCGTGCAAAAATAGGACCCCGGGCGAAGATTTCGTCCAATTCCGAGAATATTTCCTTACTAGGATTTCTGAAACCAAAAACAGCAGAAAACAACAATCGGCTCTTCGGCATCTTGTTAATAGGTTAGTTCCAGAAAATGCATAAATATGACATATAATGTGCATAAAACATGTAGGTATCATCAATAAAGTGGCATGGAACATAAGAAATTATCGATACGTTGGAGACGTATCAGCGGCACGGAAGCAGAGGGCGAAGGGCTCGAGATGCTCTGGAAATGGGGGCAAATGTGAAGAAAGGAGGAAGAAGGAACCGCTCCCCCTTATATAGGAAAAGGAGTTAATGGGCCGAAAACCGCCGGGCCGCGGCGGTTCGCCTCGTGGGCCGCCACGTGGCACGAAGATACACGCATAAAAATTAAGAGGCCACAGGGTCGCCGCACGGATCCAGAATGGCCAGAAGGATCCGGTCTGCCACACTTAATGTTGGCGTAGAAGCAGAAGGGAAGTGACTACTGACACTAACAAGCCAGAAACAGAGCGCATGTCTCTGTCAAGCACTGTACCTGAGAAATTCTCGACTTCGCTGAGGAGGGGTTAAATGTCAAAGATACCGGAGGAAAAGACACCGGAGACACTTTGCAAAGGAAGGAAGATGTGAATGTGACATGAGATACCGGGAAAATCCGAAAGATAACAGAAAGAGGCTAAGGCAAAAAGGCCGACATCTCCAAACAAGATGCCGGAAAGATCAAACCGGTACCCTGTGAGATAGGAAACTGGCATGGTCCGTCGGATAAAATCCACCAGACTATACCAGCTTCGGGGACTAATGTTGGGGGGATGACCCCCGGTATGCCAAAGGCATGCCAAACCGGATGGTTTGAGCCATCAGGATACCGGTTTGATATTCATTCCGGACGGTGAACTTAGGCTTTTGGCTAAGGAAACCTATACCGGTATGCCCAAAGAGAGGCATGCCGGAATGAGCTAAGAAGATACCGGACTACCGGTATAAGCAAAGCTGGTCAAAGATTCTCTCAGGAGCTAGAAGACAAAGATGAGCTAAGCAAAGTGGCTTTAAACGAAGCCGTGACGTAAAAGACAAGGGTGACACTAAAAGCAACCGGAGGACATCAGCCTCCCTGATTAAAGAAGATACCGGCGTCGCCTATGATTAAAGTAGCTTTGTAAAGTAGTTTATCTGTTCAAAGATGCCATTAGGGTTTATTAGGGTTCCTTCCCCTGTAAGCCACCATCTCCCCTATATAAGGAGAGGGGGCATGCTCCTTCACGGGCACGAGATAGATACGATACGTTCATGTACGAAAACCACTTGTAACCATGTTCATGCAATAGAGAAGATCTTGAATGGAGTTCATCCTTGTGTCTCTCTTCTTCTACCTCTGGCCTTGGCCAAGTTCTTGAGGAAAGCACCCGGAAGTTCATCCTACCTGATCCAAAACCCTCCCCTGAATCCTCTAGCGTCCAACTCGGCCCCAACTTAAGCCATCCCATGGCATCTGTCTGTTCACCACGACGACATTGTCAACATAAAGTAATATAACAAGTGCAATAAGTAAACATGTAAGAATCAGTGCACACAGTTGACACAAGTGTTTGCTTCTAAGATAGAAAGAAGTAGGTAAACTGACTCAACATAAATTAAAAGAAAGGCCCTTCGCAGAGGGAAGCAGGGATTACTCATGTGCTAGAGCTTTTTATTTTGAAAACATGGAAACAATTGTGTCAACGGTAGTAATAATTCATACGAGTTATGCATAAAACTTCCTATAAGTTGCAAGCCTCATGCATCGAATACTAATAGTGCCCGCACCTTGTCCTAATTAGCTCGGATTTCCATGCATGGATTATCATTGCATTACATATGTTTCAACCAAGTGTCACAAAGGGGTACCTCTATGCCACATGTACAAAGGTCCAAGGAGATAAATCGCATTTGATTTCTCGATTTTGATAGATCTCAACTTAAGGACATCCATACCGGGACAACATAGAAAACAGATAATGGACTCCTCTTTTTAATGCTTTAAGCATTCAACAACAAATAATATTCTCATAAGAGATTCTGAGGATTAATGTCCAAGTTGAAACTTCCACCATGATACATGGCTTTGGTTGGCGGCCCAATGTTCTTCTTTAACAACATGCATACTCAAACCATTCAACTCATGGCAAATCTCCCTTACTTCAGACAAGAGGAACATGCATAGCAACTCACATGATATTCAACAAAGATGTGACAAGTTGATGGCGTCCCCAGAAACATGGTTACCGCTCAACAAGACACTTATAAGAACTAAGATACATAGCAACATATTCATTACCACAATAGTTTTTTAGGCTACTTTCCCATGAGCTATGTATTGCAAAAGACAAGGAATGAAATTTTAAAGGTAGCACGCAAGCAATTTACTTTGGAATGACAGAAAAATACCACATATAGGTAGTTATGGTGGACACAAATGGCATAGGTTTTGGCTCAAGGTTTTTGGATGCACGAGAAGCATTTCCTCTCAGTACAAGGCTTTGGCTAGCAAGGTTGTTTGAAGCAAACACAAGTATGAACCGTTACAGCAAAAACTTACAGAAGAACATATTGCAAGCATTATAAGACTCTACACTGTCTTCCTTGTTATTCAAACACTTTCACCAGAAAATATCTAGACCTTAGAGAGACCAGTCATGCAATCCAAATTTCAACAAGCTTTACAACAGTTCTCCACTAATAGATTTAAACTACATGATGCAAGAGCTTAAACATTATCTACTTGAGAGCTCAAAACAATTTCCACGTATCAAATTATTCAAGACAATATGAAGCATTTTCTGTTTCCAACCAAATAAATAAGTGCTGCGGCTTTCAGCTTTCGCCATGAATATTAAAGTAAAACAAAGAACACAAGTGTTCAAATGAAAAAGCGGAGCGTGTCTCTCTCCAACACAAGGATTGCTAGGATCCGATTTTATTCAAACATAAACAAAAATAAAAGAAAACAGACGCTCCAAGTAAAGCACATAAGATGTGACGGAATTAAAATATAGTTTCACTAGAGGTGACCTGATAAGTTTTGTTGATGAAGAAGGGGATGCCTTGGGCATCCCCAAGCTTAGACGCTTGAGTCTTCTTGAAATATGCAGGGATGAACCAAGTGGGCATCCCCAAGCTTAGACTTTTCACTCTTCTTGATCATATCTTATCATCCTCCTCTCTTGATCCTTGAAAACTTCCTCCACACCCAACTCAAAGCAATCTCATTAGAGGGTTAGTGCATAATCAAAAATTCACATGTTCAACAAGGACACAATCATTCTAAACACTTCTGGACATTACCCAAGGCTACTGAAATTTAATGGAGCAAAGAAATCCAATCAAACACAGTAAAAGAGGCAATGTGAAATAAAAGGCAGAATCTGTCAAAACAGAACAGTCCGTGAAGACGAATTTTTTGGAGGCACTTAACTTGCTCAGATGGAAAAACTCAAAACTAACGAAAGTTGCGTACATATCTGAGGATCACGCATGAATTTTCGCAGATTTTTTTGATTCTTCTACAGAGAGAAAAACGCGAATTCGTTGACAGATAAGAAATTTGTTTCTGCGCAGAAATCCAAATCTAGTATCAACCTTCTATTAGAGACTTTACTTGGCACAACAATGCATGAAAATAAAGATAAAAAGGTATTGCTACGATAGTAACAAGAACCTTGACTCAAATATAAAACAAAATTGCAGAAATAAACTAATGGATTGTCTCCCATAAGCGCTTTTCTTTAACGCCTTTCAGCTAGGCGCAGAAAGTGCAAATCAAGTAACATCAAGAGAAGAAGCATCAACATCATAATTTGTTCTAATAATAGAATTGTCGGGGGGAAGACCCCATGTAGGGCAATGGACGCGGAGCGGCCGGCTTGAGGACGGCCGGCTCGCGGCAAAGGCCGGCTGAGGAGCAGCCGGCTGCCTCGGGAGCCGGCTGGCTCTAAGTCCTGGTCGGCCTGGCTGCGGCCTTCAACGCAGTAGCTGGGCCGGCTTCTACAAGCCATATCCGACTGGGGTTTGTACCTCAGACCGACTAGAGGCTGGCAAGTCTTGTGATACGTCTCCGACGTATCGATAATTTCTTATGTTCCATGCTACATTATTGATGATATCTACATGTTTTATACACATTATATGTCGTATTTACGCATTTTCTGGAACTAACCTATTAACAAGATGCCGAAGAGCCGCTTGCTGTTTTCTCGCTGTTTTTGGTTTCAGAAATCCTAGTAAGGAAATATTCTCGGAATTGGACGAAATCAACGCCCGTGGTCCTATTTTTGCACGAAGCTTCCGGAAGACCGAAAGGATAACGAAGTGGGGCGACGAGGCGCCGCCACGCCGAGGCCGCGCGGCCAGGGCTGGGCCCGCGCCGCCCTGGTGTGTGGGGCCCTCGTGCCGCCCTTGACCTACCCTTTCGCCTACTTAAAGCCTCCGTCGCGAAACCCCCAGTACCGAGAGCCACGATACGGAAAACCTTCCAGAGACGCCGCCGCCGCGAATCCCATCTCGGGGATTCAGGAGATCGCCTCCGGCACCCTGCCGGAGAGGGGAATCATCTCCCGGAGGACCCTTCATCGCCATGATCGCCTCCGGAGTGATGAGTGAGTAGTTCACCCCTGGACTATGGGTCCATAGCAGTAGCTAGATGGTCGTCTTCTCCTTATGTGCTTCATTGTCGGATCTTGTGAGCTGCCTAACATGATCAAGATCATCTATCTGTAATACTATATGTTGTGTTTGTCGGGATCCGATGGATAGAGAATATTATGTTATGGTGATTATCAATGTATTATTTATGTGTTGTTTATGATCTTGCATGCTCTCCGTTATTAGTAGAGGCTCTGGCCAAGTTTTTGCTCTTAACTCCAAGAGGGAGTATTTATGCTCGATAGTGGGTTCATGCCTCCATTAAATCTGGGACGATGGACGAAAAGTTCTAAGGTTGTGGACGTGCTGTTGCCACTAGGGATAAAACATTGATGCTATGTCTAAGGATGTAGTTGTTGATTACATTACGCACCATACTTAATGCAATTGTCTCGTTGCTTGCAACTTAATACCGAAAGGGGTTCGGATGATAACCCGAAGGTGGACTTTTTAGGCATAGATGCGGTTGGATGGCGGTCTATGTACTTTGTCGTAATGCCCCGATTAAATCTCACTATATTTATCATATCATGTATATGCATTGTTATGCCCTTTTCTATTTGTCAATTGCCCGACTGTAATTTGTTCACCCAACATGCTTTTATCTTATGGGAGAGACACCTCTAGTGAACTCGTGGACCCCGGTCCTATTCTTTATATCGCATACAATCTATCGCAATACTTGTTTTACTCGTTTTCTTCGCAAACAATCATCTTCCACACAATACGGTTAATCCTTTGTTACAACAAGCCGGTGAGATTGACAACCTCACTGTTTCGTTGGGGCAAAGTACTTTGGTTGTGTTGTGCAGGTTCCACGTTGGCGCTGGAATCCCTGGTGTTGCGCCGCATCACATTTCGCCACCATCAACCTTCAACGTGCTTCTTGGCTCCTCCTGGTTCGATTAAACCTTGGTTTCTTTCTGAGGGAAAACTTGCCACTGTGCGCATCATACCTTCCTCTTGGGGTTCCCAACGGACGTGTACATCTACGCGCATGAAGCTCGTTTTCCGGCGCCGTTGTCGGGGAGATCAAGACACGCTGCAAGGGGAGTCTCCACTTCCCAATCTCTTTACTTTGTTTTTGTCTTGCTTTATTTTATTTACTACTTTGTTTGCTGCACCTAAACAAAACACAAAAAAATTAGTTGCTAGTTTTACTTTATTTACCGTCTTGCTCTCTATATCAAAAACACAAAAAATTAGTTACTTGCATTTACTTTATCTAGTTTGCTTTATTTACCATTGCTAAAATGAATACCCCTGAAAATACTAAGTTGTGTGACTTCACAACTACAAATAATAATGATTTCCTATGCACACCTATTGCTCCACCTCGCTACTACAGCAGAATTCTTTGAAATTAAACCCGCTTTACTCGAACCTTGTTATGAGAGATCAATTTTCTCGGTGTTAGTTCGATGATGCTGCTGCCCATCTTAATAATTTTGTTGAACTTTGTGAAATGCAAAAGTATAAGGATGTAGATGGTGATATTATTAAGTTGAAATTGTTTCCTTTCTCATTAAGAGGAAGAGCTAAAGATTGGTTGCTATCTTTGCCTAAGAATAGTATTGATTCATGGACTAAATGTAAGGATGCTTTTATTGGTAGATATTATCCTCCCGCTAAAATTATATCTTTGAGAAGTAGCATAATGAATTTTAAGCAATTAGATACTGAACATGTTGCTCAAGCATGGGAGAGAATGAAATCTTTGGTAAAGAATTGCCCAACCCATGGACTGACTACTTGGATGATCATCCAAACCTTCTATGCAGGACTAAATTTTTCTTTGCGGAATTTATTGGATTCAGCTGCTGGAGGTACCTTTATGTCCATCACTTTGGGGGCGGCTACAAAGCTTCTTGATGATATGATGATAAATTACTCTGAATGGCACACGGAAAGAGTTCCACAAGGTAAGAAGGTAAATTCCGTTGAAGAAACCTCTTCCTTGAGTGATAAGATTGATGTGATTATGTCTATGCTTGTGAATGGTAGATCTAATGTTGATCCAAATAATGTTCCTTTAGCTTCATTGGTTGCTCAAGAAGAAAATGTTGATGTGAATTTCATTAAAAATAATAATTTCAACAACAATGCTTATAGGAACAACTCTGGTAATAACTATAGGCCATATCCTTCTGCTCATGGTAATGGTAATGGTAATTCTTATGGGAATTCTTACAACAATAATAGGAATGTACCCTCTGGTCTTGAAACCATGCTTAAAGAATTTATTAGTACACAAACTGCTTTTAACAAATCTGTTGAGGAAAAGCTTGATAAAATTGATATTATTGCTTCTAGAGTTGATAGACTTGCCTCTGATGTTGATCTATTAAAATTGAAAGTTATGCCTAATAATGATATTGATAATAAGATTACTACTACAGCAAATGCCATCCAAGTTAGAATTAATGAGAATATAAGATTAATGGCTGAATTGCGTGCTAGGTGGGATAGAGAAGAAAATGAAAAACTAGCTAAAGAGAATAATGTAGCTAAAGTTTGGACTATTACCACCATTAGTAATGATAATGATTCACATGTTGCTGCACCTCCTACTATCAATGGTAAAATAATTGGTGTTGGAAATGTTTCTACTCTTAGTGCAAAGCGTACAAAACTGCCTGAAATTGCTAAACCGCTCGAAACCGCTTGTGATAAAACCGCTGAAATTTTTTCCAACCTTGGGGACAATGATCCCATTGCTGTAGCTCATAATGATTTAGATTTTGATGATTGCCACATCTCTGAAGTTATAAAGTTCTTACAAAAACTTGCTAGAAGTCCTAATGCTAGTGCTATAAATTTGGTCTTCACAAAACATATTACAAATGCTCTCATAAAAGCTAGAGAAGAGAAACTAAAACTTGAAACTTTTATTCCTAGAAAGTTAGAAGATGGTTGGGAGCCCATCATTAAAATGAAATTCAATGACTTTGAGTGTAATGCTTTATGTGATCTTGGTGCAAGTATTTCGTTATGCCTAAAAAGATTTATGATATGCTTGACTTGCCACCATTGAAGAATTGTTATTTGGATGTTAATCTTGCCGATAATGTTAAAAAGAAACCTTTGAGGAGGATTGATAATGTGCGTATTACGGTTAACAATAACCTTGTTCCCGTTGATTTTGTTGTCTTGGATATCGAATGCAATGCATCTTGTCCTATTGTGTTGGGAAGACCTTTTCTTCGAACCGTTGGTGCTGTTATTGATATGAGGGAAGGTAATATTAAATATCAATTTCCTCTCAACAAAGGTATGGAACACTTCCCTAGAAAGAGAATGAAGTTGCCTTTTGATTCTATTATTAGAACAAGTTATGATGTTGATGCTTCTACTCTTGATGTTACTTGATTTGCACTTTCTGCGCCTAGCTGAAAGGCGTTAAAGAAAAGCGCTTATGGGAGACAACCCATGTTTTTACTACAGTACTTTGTTTTATATTTGAGTCTTGGAAGTTGTTTACTACTGTAGCAACCTCTCCTTATCATGTTTTTGTGCCAAGTAAAGTTTCTATGCTAAAGTTGATGTTATATTTGGGATCGCTCGCGCGAAACAGCATTGCTGTCTGTCACGAATTCTGGCACAAGTCTCTGTAGAAAATTCGAAAACATCTGCAAAATTACGAGCGTGATCCTCAGATATGTACGCAACTTTCATTAGTTTTGAGTTTTTCCATTTGAGCAAGTCTAGTGCACCTTTCAGGTTCGTCTTTACGGACTGTTCGTTTTTGACAGATTCTGCCTTTTATTTCGCATTGCCGTATTTGCTATGTTGGATGAATTCCTTTGATCCATTAATGTCCAGTAGCTTTGTGCAATGTCCAGAAGTGTTAATAATGATTGTGTCACCTCTGAATATGTGAATTTTAATTGTGCACTAACCCTCTAATGAGTTTGCTTGAAGTTTGGTGTGAAGGAAGTTTTCAAGGGTCAAGAGAGGAGTATGATATACTATGATCAAGAGGAGTGAAAGCTCTAAGCTTGGGGATGCCCCCGTGGTTCATCCCTGCATATTTTAAGAAGACTCAAGCGTCTAAGCTTGGGGATGCCCAAGGCATCCCCTTCTTCATCGACAACATCATCAGGTTCCTCCCCCGAAACTATATTTTTATTCAGTCACATCTTGTGTTCTTTACTTGGAGCGTCGGTTTGTTTTTGTTTTTGTTTTTGTTTGAATAAAATGGATCCTAGCATTCACTTTGTGGGAGAGAGACACGCTCCGCTGTTGCATATGGACAAATATGTCCTTAGGCTTTACTCATAATATTCAAGGCGAAGGTTGAAACTTCTTCGTTAAATTGTTATATGGTTGGAATTGGGAAATGCTACATGTAGTAATTCTAAAATGTCTTGGATAATGTGATACTTTACAATTGTTGTGCTCATGTTTAAGCTCTTGCATCATATACTTTGCACCCATTAATGAAGAAATACATAGAGCTTGCTAAAATTTGGTTTGCATATTTGGTCTCTCTAAGGTCTAGATAATTCTAGTATTGAGTTTTGAACAACAAGGAAGACGGTGTAGAGTCTTATAATGTTTATAATATGTCTTTTATGTGAGTTTTGCTGCACCGGTTCATCCTTGAGTTTGCTTCAAATAACCTTGCTCGCCTAAACCTTGTATCGAGAGGGAATACTTCTCATGCATCCAAAATCCTTGAGCCAACCACTATCGTAGTATTGAATATGTACTTATGCACTTTATCTCTTATTAAGTTGCTTGTTGTGCGATAACCATGCTTCTGGGGACGCCATCAACTATTCTTTGTTGAATATCATGTGAGTTGCTATGCATATCCGTCTTGTCTGAAGTAAGGGAGATCTACCACCTTAATGGTTGGAGCATGCATATTGTTAGAGAAGAACATTGGGCCGCTAACTAAAGCCATGAATCATGGTGGAAGTTTCAGTTTGGACATATATCCTCAATCTCATATGAGAATAATAATTGTTGCTACATGCTTATGCATTAAAGAGGAGTCCATTATCTGTTGTCCATGTTGTCCCGGTATGGATGTCTAAGTTGAGAATAATCAAAAGCGAGAAATCCAAAATGCGAGCTTTCTCCTTAGACCTTTGTACAGGCGGCATGGAGGTACCCCTTTGTGACACTTGGTTGAAACATGTGTATTGCGATGATCCGGTAGTCCAAGCTAAGTAGGACAAGGTGCAGGCACTATTAGTATACTATGCATGAGGCTTGCAACTTGTAAGATATAATTTACATAACTCATATGCTTTATTACTACCGTTGACAAAATTGTTTCATGTTTTCAAAATAAAAGCTCTAGCACAAATATAGCAATCGATGCTTTCCTCTTTGAAGGACCTTTATTTTACTTTTATTGTTGAGTCAGTTTACCTATCTCCACCTCAAGAAGCAAACACTTGTGTGAACTGTGCATTGATTCCTACATACTTGCATATTGCACTTGTTATATTACTTTACATTGACAATATCCATGAGATATACATGTTATAAGTTGAAAGCAACCGCTGAAACTTAATCTTCCTTTGTGTTGCTTCAATACCTTTACTTTGATTTATTGCTTTATGAGTTAACTCTTATGCAAGACTTATTGATGCTTGTCTTGAAGTACTATTCATGAAAAGTCTTTGCTTTATGATTCATTTGTTTACTCATGTCATTACCATTGTTTTGATCGCTGCATTCATTACATATGTTTACAATAGTATGATCAAGATTATGATGGCATGTCACTCCGAAATTATCCTTGTTATCGTTTTGCCTGCTCGGGACGAGCAGAACTAAGCTTGGGGATGCTGATACGTCTCCGACGTATCGATAATTTCTTATGTTCCATGCTACATTATTGATGATATCTACATGTTTTATACACATTATATGTCGTATTTACGCATTTTCTGGAAATAACCTATTAACAAGATGCCGAAGAGCCAGTTGCTGTTTTCTACTGTTTTTGGTTTCAGAAATCCTAGTAAGGAAATATTCTCGGAATTGGACGAAATCAACGCCCAGGGTCCTATTTTTGCATGAAGCTTCCAGAAGACCGAAAGGATAACGAAGTGGGGCGACGAGGCGCCGCCACGCCGAGGCCGCGCGGCCAGTGGCCGGGCCCGCGCCGCCCTGGTGTGTGGGGCCCTCGTGCCGCCCCTTGACCTACCCTTTCGCCTACTTAAAGCCTCCGTCGCGAAACCCCCGCACCGAGAGCCACGATACGGAAAACCTTCCATAGACGCCGCCGCCCGAATCCCATCTCGGGGGATTCGGGAGATCGCTCTCCGGCACCCCGCCGGAGAGGGAATCATCTCCCGGAGGACTCTTCATCGCCATGATCGCCTCCGGAGTGATGAGTGAGTAGTTCACCCCCGGACTATGGGTCCATAGCAGTAGCTAGATGGTCGTCTTCTCCTTATGTGCTTCATTGTCGGATCTTGTGAGCTGCCTAACATGATCAAGATCATCTATCTGTAATACTATATGTTGTGTTTGTCGGGATCCGATGGATAGAGAATACTATGTTATGGTGATTATCAATCTATTATTTATGTGTTGTTTATGATCTTGCATGCTCTCCGTTATTAGTAGAGGCTCGGCCAAGTTTTTGCTCTTAACTCCAAGAGGGAGTATTTATGCTCGATAGTGGGTTCATGCCTCCATTAAATCTGGGACAAGTGATGAAAGTTCTAAGGTTGTGGATGTGCTCGTTGCCACTAGGGATAAAACATTGATGCTATGTCTAAGGATGTAGTTGTTGATTACATTACGCACCATACTTAATGCAATTGTCTCGTTGCTTGCAACTTAATACCGAAAGGGGTTCGGATGATAACTCGAAGGTGGACTTTTTAGGCATAGATGCAGTTGGATGGCGGTCTATGTACTTTGTCGTAATGCCCTGATTAAATATCACTATATTTATCATATCATGTATATGCATTGTTATGCCCTTTTCTATTTGTCAATTGCCCGACTGTAATTTGTTCACCCAACATGCTTTTATCTTATGGGAGAGACACCTCTAGTGAACTGTGGACCCCGGTCCTATTCTTTATATCGCATACAATCTACTGCAATACTTGTTTTACTGTTTTCTTCGCAAACAATCATCTTCCACACAATACGGTTAATCCTTTGTTACAACAAGCCGGTGAGATTGACAACCTCACTGTTTCGTTGGGGCAAAGTACTTTGGTTGTGTTGTGCTGGTTCCACGTTGGCGCCGGAATCCCTGGTGTTGCGCCGCATCACATTTCGCCACCATCAACCTTCAACGTGCTTCTTGGCTCCTCCTGGTTCGATTAAACCTTGGTTTCGTTCTGAGGGAAAACTTGCCACTGTGCGCATCATACCTTCCTCTTGGGGTTCCCAACGGACGTGTACATCTACGCGCATCATCTTGCACTGGAAGGAACTGGGTAGGTGGTCCGGGTTCAAAGGTCCACGCTGACCTCATCTCCCGTAAAGCACGGGGCACTGTAGAGCAGCAGTGCCACGCGCCGGACAGGCCATCATGGCGTACGTCGGTCCGTACCGGCTACAGAGCATGATGGCGACAGAGACACCACCTCGCCATACCGCTGACCTGAGCAGGCGGATGGGACGTGCCACTACGCTCAACGGCTCCCTGACGTCAACGCCTCGGGAAGGAGCGGGAGCCGGAGCCGGCAAGCCGTCCACTAGACTATAGGGACTTATATGTAAAGTGCCGGTGCCTATATAAGCCGGGCTACCCCCCTCGTGCGGGGAGGGATCGATTACTTCTCATTCGCTCTAGTCTTAGCGCTGCCCTGAGAGAGAGACCTTCGTCTACCTTAGCCTCCCAGGAGCAGCCGGATACAGCTCAAGGAGCACCATTGTACTGTGTTTTCACCATATACACTCATAGCAGGAGTAGAGGTGTTACCTCCATCGGAGGGCCTCGAACCTGGGTACGTCGCCGTGTCGCTCGTGCCCATACCCGCATCCGGATACCACCGTGAGACCACTCAGGAACCACTTCGATTAGCTACCCTATGGCATATGTCATGACGATACCACGACATTTGGCGCCCACCATGGGGCCTTCAGCGTCCGCGGCCGGTGTCTTCATCCGGACGGGCCTCACCACCACCACCGGCTAGCGGGTCGCTTCAGGCTTGATCTGGAGATTCGGCTCCCTCGACTGCGTCAGCGACAACGCTGGCTGCTTCGCCGACCGGCCATTCCCTGCCGGTGGCAACGTCATTAGCTTCGGCGGCTTCGACGGCTACGTCGCCACCGTCGCACCACCACGCTACCCGCGCGAGATCGTGCGCTGTGCTAGCCCTCCTCCTGGAGCCGGCGCCAGCCTCACCACCGCCGGCCCCTGCATCATGCAAGAGGTCATGGCCACCGGCGACGACACCGGCGACAAGTCCACGCGCGTCCGCGGTCCCGAGTTGGAGCGCACCAACAGGGACGCCGGCGCGTCCGGCTCGGGCCCAAAGGCCCCAGCACCACCGTCCCGCTTGGACGAAGTCCGGGCAAAGCTGAGCTCCCCGCTCACAGCCGGAGCGGATCCCTCCTCCATCGAGAAGGACCTGGAGGCGCACCACCAGCTGCTCCTCAAGCAGGCGGAAGAACCGTCTCGCCGCAAGCGGCAGATGGAGATCACCCAGCCGCGAGTACAACCGCGCTCACGGCTTCACGCCAGCCGGCGACAACCCAAGCCGAGCCGGCCAGATCCGCCGGAGGGGAGGCGGCCTGGGCGCAGAGATCGCCCGGGATGGCGCAGAATCGCCGGCTCCATCCATGGAGCGACCCGTCTACAACACCCCCGACAAGAACATGCGCGCGGCTGAAGCCGCCGCAGAAGAGCTGAACCGCCTCCAAGGCGAAGAGTTACGCCGCCAGACGAAGCGGGTGACTGAGCTGATCAACGCGGCCACCAGACAGTCGGCCGATCCCAGGTATGCCACTGCCCCCAGAGCCTCTCATGCTCGCGGCGCTGCAGGCAACGACAGGGACGGTCCGAGGGACACGGCCGAGTCCGCCTCCCCCGCACCAAGCCGGCACCGGGACTCCCGGAACACCCACGCAGGCTCCAGCCGCACAAGCCGGCCGCCTAGTAGCAACAGCGGCCGCAGCCGGCCACCATCAAGCCGACATGAAGAAGGAGACTCCGAGAGGCCGGCGCCAAGACGCCAGCACCGCGCGGCCCCAGAGGCCAGTGGTCAGCGCCAGCCGGCCCATTCCCGGCTGGGCCCACGCATCGAGCCGGCTGACGCCAGAGATCGCCTCGACCGGCTGGTCGAATCCCGCATCACGGAGGAAGAAGGGCCAGCCGGCCCCAAGTGCTTCGGGCCGCGGATCCTCAACGAGCCCATGATCGACGGCTTCCAGCTCCCCCGCGACACGCCCAAGTACGACGGCACGGCCAAGCCGGAGGATTGGCTGCAGGATTACTCCACCGCAGTCGGCATCGCCAAAGGCAACAAGCGCTGGGCCGTGCGCTACTCCCCTCATGCTGCTCGGCTCCGCCCGCACATGGCTCAACAACTTGCCAGCCGGCAGCATCAACGGCTGGCTCGACTTCGAGGACGCCTTCATCGCGAACTTCACCGGCACCTACCGCCGGCCGGGTCGCCCCCAACAGCTCGAGATGTGCAAGCAGTGGCCCGGACGAGACGGACCGTGCATACCTGACGCGCTGGTGCGAAATGCGCAACTCCTGCGAGGGCGTGCACGAGATCCAGGCAGTCGGCTTCTTCATGGCCGGCTGCCGGCCCAACACCATGCTGTGGCACAAGCTGCGCCGCAGCGAGCCCAAGACGATGGCTGCCTTGATAGCCATCGCAGACAAGTACGCGCTGGGTGAGGGAGCCAGCAGCACCCCGGCTGAGATTTCGCCAGCTCCATCCAGGCGGGACAACAACAAGCCGGCCGAGCACAAGCCGGCCGAGGGCGGCCACCATGGCAGCCGGCGGGACAACTACCGTGGCAAGCGGCACAGCGACCAGCCGGACCACCGGTACGGCTCCGCCCATGTGGCAGCCGTGTCAGACCACGCGGCGGCTGGCGGAAGCCGGCGCCAGAAGCAAACAGACCGGCCCTGGAAGCCGAAGTACACCTTTGAGCAGATGCTCGACTCGCCTTGCAAGTACCATAGCGGCAAGAACCCCTCCAACCACACCACCTCGACTGCCACTTCATGAAGCGGCTAACGAGCGGCGAACCGCTTCCGCCTCCACCCCCGCCTCCACCAGCCGGCGGGCCGGGTGGCCAAGCCGGCGCAGAAGCCAACAACCTCGAGCACCACGAGGCTAACCAAGTGCACCATGGCGGCCGGTACCTGGCTGAGGATGCCACCTACATCATCTTCACCACCGAGCCGGAGGACAAAACGAGCCAACAGCGCCGTTCCCTCGAAGTCAACGCGGTCATGCCGCCGGTCCCCCAGTACCTAAACTGGTCAGAGCAGGCCATCACTTTCGATCGCCGCGACACACCGGCTGTCCTGCCAAAGCCGGGCAGCTACGCCATGGTCCTCGGCCCCACCATTGGCACAAGCCGGCGCAGCGTGCGTTTTTCGCGCGTCCTCATCGACGACGGCAGCAGCATCAACATCCTCTACCGCGACACTGCCCGCAAGCTGGGCATCCAGGAGGCCGAGCTGCGCCCCACCCCCACCGTCTTCCACGGCATCGTGCCAGGCCACTCGTGCCAGCCGATCGGCCGGATCACGCTGGTGGTCATGTTCGGCAAGCCGGACCACTTTCGCACGGAGAACGTCGAGTTCGAGGTGGTGGACCTCGTCAGTCCCTACCACGCGCTCCTGGGCAGGCCGGCCCTGACCAAGTTTATGGCGGTGCCCCACTACGGGTACCTGAAGATGAAGCTGCCGGGCCCAAAGGGGGTCATTACCGTAGCCGGCGATTACCGTCGCTCTATGGAGTGTGCCACCCAGAGCTCGAAGATGGCCCAGACGCTGGTCATAGCTGCCGAGAAGCAGCTCATCAGCGACGCTGTCGCCATGGCCAAGGCTGCGCAGTCGGGCATGCCGGCTGTGGGCAACCCGGCTGGGACGACTCATTTCCAGCCGGCCAACGACACCAAGAAGATCCTGCTCGACCCGGCGCAGCCGGACAAGTTCATCACCATCGGTGCCGGCTTGAGCAGCAAATAGGAAAGCGAGCTCACCAGCTTCCTCTGTGAGAATCAGGACATCTTCGCATGGTCTCCAAGGGACATGCCGGGTGTACCGAGGGAGTTGGCTGAGCACCACCTGCACGTCAGGCCAGAGGCCAAGCCGGTGAAGCAGCCCCTCAGGCGCTTCGGCGAAGAACGAAGGAAGGCCATCGGTGAAGAGATCGCCCGGCTCCTAGCTGCCGGCTTCATCATGGAAGTACTGCACCCGGACTGGTTGGCGAACCCGGTCCTGGTCTTGAAGAAGAACGGCTCCTGGCGCATGTGTATCGACTACACCAGCCTCAACAAGGCGTGCCCGAAGGACCCCTTCCCCTGCCGCGCATAGATCAAGTCATAGACTCGACTGCCGGCTGTGAACTGTTGTCTTTTTTAGATGCTTACTCAGGCTACCACCAGATTCCTTTGAATCCGGCTGATCAAATAAAGACTTCGTTCATTACCCCGTATGGGCCTTACTGCTACACGACTATGCCATTCGGCTTGAAAAATGCAGGCGCCACCTACCAAAGGTGCATGCAAAAGTGTTTGCAGGATCAAATCGGCAGAAATGTTCACGCATACATGGATGATGTCGTTGTAAAAACCAAGGAGATGCCTACCCTCCTTGATGACCTGAGAGAAACCTTCACCAATCTGCGAAGATTCCGGATGAAGTTGAACCCGGCCAAGTGCACTTTCGGCGTGCCGTCCGGCCAGCTCCCGGGCTACCTCGTCTCTCGCCGGGAATCGAAGCCAACCCGGAGAAGATCGGTGCCATTGAGAAGATGGAACTGCCGCAGTGCCTCAAGGACGTCCAGAAGTTCACCGGATGCCTGGCCTCCTTGAGCCGCTTCGTCGGCCGGCTGGGGGAGAAGGCACTGCCCCTGTACAAGTTGCTCAAAAAGACAAACTCCTTCAGCTGGACGCCGCAGGCGGATGAAGCCTTCCGCGACCTGAAGCGCATTCTCTCGACTTCGCCTGTCTTGGCGTCGCCGGCTTCAGTAGAGCCGATGCTGTTATACATCGCAGCCACCAATCGAGTGGTTAGCGTTGTCCTGGTGGTGGAGCGCAAAGAGGCCGGCAAGGACCAGCCGGTCCAGCGCCCAGTCTATTACCTGAGTGAAGTGCTTTCCCAGTCAAAGCAAAACTACCCCCACTACCAGAAGGTCACCTATGGCGTGTACATGGCGGCCAAGAAGCTCAAACACTACTTCCAAGAGCACCCCATCAAGGTGGTGGCCACAGCGCCCTTGGCAGAAATCATCGGCAGCAAAGACGCCAACGGCCGGGTCGCCAAGTGGGCGCTGGAGCTGGCGGCCCATGCTATCCAGTACGAGCCAAGAACAGCCATCAAGTCGCAGATCCTAGCCGACTTCTTCGTCGACTGGGCTGAGATGCAGTACCTGCCGCCTGTGCCGGACTCCACGCACTGGAAGCTGCACTTCGACGGCTCGAAGATGCGCACCGGCTTGGGAGCCGGAGTCGTCATCACCTCTCCTAAGGGGGACAGGCTGGACTACGTACTGCAGATCCACTTCGCCGCATCCAACAATGTGGCGGAGTATGAAGCGCTCATCCACGGGCTCAAGCTGGCCAAAGAAATAGGCGTCCGTTGCATCCTCTGCTTCGGCGACTCCGACTGGGTCATACAGCAGGCGTCTGGCGACTGGGACGCGAAGGATGCCAACATGGCATCATACCGCTTCCAAGTTCAGCAGCTAGCCGGCTTCTTCGAAGGCTGCGAATTCCACCATGTGCCAAGGGCCAACAACGAGGCGGCTGACGCCCTGTCCAAGATAGGCTCAACCCGGCAGGCAATTCCGCCGGGTGTGGCCCTGCAGCACCTGCGCAAGCCGTCCATCACACCTTCCCCGGACTCGGATTCCATATTCGTGCCGGCTGACCCGGGGGCTTCACAGCCAAACCCGGGGGCTTCGCAATCAAAGTCGGGGGCTTCTCAGCCGAACCCGCCGGCTCCACAGCCGAACCCGGGGGCTTCTAAGCCAAACCCGGGGGACTCATCAGCCCAAGTCGGGTGCTTATCGGCCAAACCCGCCGGCTCAACAGCCGAACCCGGCGACCATGCAGTCGAACCCGGAAGCTCCGAAGATGGAGGCCCTGATGGTTAGCGTATTCGAGATAAAATGCGTACCATCATGGGCACAAGAATTCCTCTCCTACCTCACCGATGGTGTGCTGCCCAATGATAGGGTTCAAGCCAGGCAGATTGAGAGAAGGGCCAAGGCCTACACAATCATCAACCACCAGCTGTACAAACGCAGCGTAAGTGGGGTGTTCCGAGCAGTGCGTCGAGCCGGCTGAAGGGATTGAACTCCTCCGGAAATCCATCAGGGAGAGTGCGGCCATCACGCCTCCTCAAGAGCCATAGTGGGCAAAGCCTTCCGGCACGGCTTCTATTGGCCGACTGCGCTAAGAGACGCAGAAGATCTGGTGAAGAAGTGCAACGGCTGCCAGCGCTTCGCAAAGCAAAGGCAGACGCCGGCTTCCGCGCTGAAAACCATCCCCATCACTTGGCCATTTGCCGTGTGGGGCCTGGATATGGTGGGTCCGTTCAAAACAGCCCGAGGCGGCATGACCCACCTCTTGGTGATGATTGACAAATTCACCAAGTGGATTGAAGCCAAGCCAATCAAGAAGCTGGACGGCTCCACAGCTGTTACATTCCTCAAGGAGATAATTGTGAGATACGGCTACCCCCACAGCATCATCACCGACAACGGCAGCAACTTCGCCGAAGGCATATTCAAGCGCTACTGTGGGGAGATGGGGATCCGGATGGACCTATCATCAGTGGCGCACCCAGAAACCAACGGCCAAGTGGAGAAGGCAAACGGCTTGATCCTAGCCGGCATCCGGCCCCGGCTGGTAGAGCCGCTCGAGCGCTCAGCCGGCTACTGGATAGAAGAGCTGCCCTCCGTGCTTTGGAGTCTGCGCACCACGCCAAACCGCTCCGTCGGCTTCACGCCATTCTTCCTCGTATACGGGGCCGAAGCCGTCCTGCCGACTGATATCGAGCACGACGCGCCAAGGATCAAGCTCTACACGGAAGCTGAAGCCAAAGAAGCTCGTGAAGATGGAGTCGACCTGGTCGAGGAGGCCCGGTTGCTGGCTCAGTCCAGATCGGCCATATACCAGCAAAGTCTCCGACGCTATCACAGCCGGAAGGTGCAGCCCTTAGCATTCCGAGAAGGAGACCTAGTGCTCCGGCTGATCCAACGGACAGCCGGACAGCATAAACTAGCATCCCCATGGGAGGGTCCCTTCATCGTGAGCAAGGCGGTAGGCAATGATTCCTACTATCTCATAGATGCCCAAGAGGCCAAAAGAACAAGGCGAGCAAAACTGACGAGGAGACAAAACGTCCCTGGAATGTCAGTTTGCTTCGACCATTTTACACTTGAGAGCAGGAATGTATGTATCCCTTGTACTCCTTTTGTAAGCTATGAAAAAGCAAGCGCCAAGAGCGCCGATTTCGACAAATTTTTCGCATACTCTCGTTTTCGCCAATTGGCTAACACCCTCTCACGCAGCCGGCTCAGTAACGTGATCCGGTTTCCGACAGCCGACTTCCGACCAGCTACAGACCGCAACCCGGCTGTCCGGCTGGCGGGGGTAAGAGCCTAGGGAGCCGGCACGCGAAAGACGACTAAGAGAGAGAGTGAAAGCGAATTGATTTACACAACTCTTCATAAAAGTGCCGGATTGCCGAACTCGGCTCGTTCGACTGAAATACTATCGGCCTCACCTAGCGGCACGCTCTTGATCCGGCGGCGGACCGCAAGTCGGACGAACGATCGGCAAGGGCAACGCCAAAGAGTGGGGCGGATGGGAAAAAGTGAGCAAGCCGGAAGAAAGCAAGCCGGCACACAAATGATTAACAAACACACTAAAGTGTACCATAATAAAAAGACGATAATATTGTCATTACATGCGCACCCGGCATCCCGGGGATTTAATAATTTGTCTTTGCAAAAGCAAGATTACATAAACAGGAAAGCCTAAGCGCTGGCTGGAGGAGCACCAGTCGGATCAACAGTAGGCGGCGGAGACTCCATCTCGATCTCTTCGTCTTCAAGCTCTTCCTCGTTGTCAGACGGCGGGTTCGGGTCCTCGATGAAGATGCGCTTGTCAACAAAATCGGCGATGGCACAGGCGCGGGCAAGCCGGGCGGTCTTGTTCTCCGCCGGAAGGTTTTCCTCCACGCCGGCTCGACGGCTCTCCAGCTGATCCAGGTTGACCTCGTCGTACCAGGAGAGCACGAAGGAGAGGGCCATGTCTGCGCCGGCACGCGCGGCCGACTCCTTCCAGTCGGCGAAGCGATCCGGCGCCGTCTCCAACCACTTGATGAGGTTGGCGAGGTCCTGCGGCAGCGTCTCAGTCAGCCACAGCAGCCGGATCAGTTCCTCCGCCGCCTTCCGGAGCTCCCAGCCGAGTTTCGTGATAGGCTCGACACGGGCGGCCATGGACGCCAGATAGTCGTCCATGGAGAAGCAGGCCGAGCTCTCCTCCCCGGTAGCCTGCCGGCGCGCATCCCGCGCCCTGCCGGCTGCCGCTAGCGCCGCATCCTGCGCCTCAGGGAAGGCCGCTGCAAGAAAAAAGCAAGTTAGAAGCTTATCGAAGACAGAAAAATGCAAATTTTCAAAGCAAGAGACTGGCGGCAGCCGGCAAGAACCGACTGCCCCCAGCCTGAAGATGGAGATTCCGAAGCTCTAAAGTAAGACTGGCGGCAGCCGGCAAGAACCGACTGCCCCCAGCCTGAAGATGGAGATTTCGAAGCTCTAAAGTAAGACTGGCGGCAGCCGGCAAGAACCGACTGCCCCCAGCCTGAAGATGGAGATTTCGAAGTTAAAAGAAACTGGCGGCAGCCGACAAGAACCAACTGCCCCCAGCCTAAAGATGGAGGCAACGGAAGAATCAATTTCTGCCGCCGGCTGCCAACCCGAGCTGGCAGCCGACAGCCGAAAGCCGGCAAAGGGGAAGGAAAGGTACAAAGACTCACCCGCCAAGCCGCGGTCGAGCAGGCTCATCTCTCTCACCCACCGCTTGGCGGTGGCCGACAGCTCCTCAGATTTGGAGGTCACCTCTCGCTGAAGCTCGAGCCGCTGCTGCTCCACCCTCTCCAGCCGCTTGGACAGGTCCCCCACCTTCTCCTCCTCAGCCTTCCTAAGGGCGGCCAGCTCCTTGAGGTGGTTGGCCTCCAGCTTGCGCAGGCGCGTCAGCTCGCAGTCGGCCACCTTCAGCTTGGCAGCAGCAGCACGGCCCGCCTCCTCGCTCTCGGCGCATTGGGCGCGGGTGATCCGAAGATCCTTCTCCAGCTGCAGAACCCGAGCAGCTTCGGCTGTAAAATGGCAAGAAAAACCATCAGCCGGATGAAATCAAAGAAAAAGAGTAAAGGGCAAAAGAAAGAAAGTCTCACCCTTGACGACCTCCAGCTCACGAGCCAAGGCGGACCGCTCGATCTTGGCCCGGTGGTAGCTGGTCACCACCTGGTTGTACAAGACGGTGCGTCGCTCCTCAACCGTCTGAAAAAGTCAGTTGTTAGGCGAAACCTGAGCCGGCTCCGAGCAGCCGGCCCATGCCTCGGAGGGCTACCAGGATAACAGTAAAAATTACAAAAAATCAGATGAGAAGACACATACCTTGTCAGCATCCTCCAGCGTCGCCAGCTGGGCAATAGTCTCGGCGGCCTTGGCCTTGAGGCTGGCGCGGTAGCCGGAGAAGAGCATCTTCATGGGCGCCGTGCCAGGCTGCCCCTCCCGGCTGATCACCTCGCAGGAGTCCGCCTGGTGCCATGCCTTCTCCATGGTGCCAGCCGAGCCAAGGCTGGAGTCGGAGGCGGACGGCACGGCCACCAGCCCGGGCACCCTTGGCCACGTGGAGGCCCGTGGGCGACACCGACGGGCCCTTCGCCCTCACCAACGCCCGGGAGTCGGCGTCCTTCGAGCGCCGGCTCCTCCCTCAACGGCTCCTCCCCGGCCGGCTCCTCCCTCTGCGGCTCAGAAGCCGGAGGCGGCGCAGTTGGCCCGGTGGGAGTCGCCTTCTCCGGCGTCGGCGCCCTCTCAGGCGGCACAGCTCCGCCGGCTCCAGTCTGCGGCGGCACAGCCCCGCCGGCTCCAGCTCCGGCCGCTGGTGGCGCACCCCGGCCGGCCCCAGCTGCCGGCCCCAGCGGTGGCGCGCGGCGCGGAAACAGTTCATCCAAGGTGGGCCCCTGGGCCGACTCACCCTGGGCGCCCCGGCCCGGCGCAGCCGAAGAAGACGCCCCCGCGGAAGGCGGCGTAGTCGCAGGCGGCACAATGACAACCGGCGGCGCACGCGCAAGTGTCGAAGGCGGCGGCGTCGGCTCCCTCTGCCGCCGGAACGGCGGTGCAACACGAGCAGCCGGCCCAGAGCCGCCGCCCTGGGTAAACTTTATGGCGGCCCTAATCGAACAAACAAAAGAAGATAAGTGCAAAGAAAGGAAAGAAAAGGAATCAAACAACGGAGAAAAAAAGGACTCACCCGGCCGTCTCCGGGACCTTCTTGGGCCCACTGGCGCCGCTGCTTGGCCCGGCTCTCCGGCTTGGCCGTGGACCCGCCGGCGGCTCGCTTCTTCTTCTGGGGCGCAGAAGTCGCCGAGGCGGCAGGCGGCCTCGTGCGCAGAGGCACTGCTGGGATCGGCCCCGTGGTGGACGTCGCCGGCTCCTCCTCCTCCCGCTGCTCCGGCGAGGGCGGCGGGTTGTGTTCACCTTGGCCGCCTTGGTCCGGCACCTCCGGCAGATCGTCGTCGCCGGCTTGGTCAGCCGGATCAACATGATCCGGCGTCCAGATCTGCTGCGCCAGGTCGCCGTCCTCAACACCTTGGCGGCTGAAAAGCTGAAAAGCAAGACAGATAAGTTCCAAGTCGGCCTCGCAGCCGCAAGTCGGAAATCGCCAGCCGAAACACCAACTTACCAGCTCAGGCGGCGAGGACCGGTCGTAAGGCGGCAGCCCCCAATTCCAATCCTCCGGCAGATTGGCCTTGGTGATGCTGTTCACCCGACGGGCCACCTGGGATTTGGAAAGCGCCAGCTTCGACGTCCGGGTCGGATCCAGCCGGCCGGACATGTGCCCGATCTTGTGGATGCGGCCCTGGAGCGGCAGCACCCGGCGCTCGACGTAAGTACAGAGGAGGTCCTCGGCGCTCAGCCGGCCCCCAGCGACACACTCCCCCAGGAAGTCCCACAGGAGGTTTACCTCCGCATCCTGGTTAGCCGACTTGGCGTTGTGGCCCCAGTTGAGCCGGCTGGTCGGAGGAGCCGGGTTGAACTCTGGCAGGTTGATCCAGTCGAAGGCTGGGTTGGCGTTCCTCACGTAGAAGAACGACATCTGCCAGTTCTTCACCGAGTCGACCGTTGGGATCTTCGGGAAGGGCGAACCCGCGCGGGGGTATATGGAGGCGGCGCCACAGATCCTCAGGCGGCCCTCAGTCATCTGCGACTTGAGGTAGAAGAGCCGGCTCCAGAACTCCACGTCAGGCCACAAGCCGGCGTAGCCCTCCATGAAGGCCACGTAGCAGCTGAGGAGGACGCAGGCGTTGGCCGGCAGGTGGTGAGGCTGCAGGCCGAAGAAATCGAGGAAGTGGCGGAAGAAGCGCGAAGCCGGCAGACCCAGCCCTCGATCGAAGTGCGCTCCGAAGACCACACGTTCGCCGGGTTCCGGTGCAGGCTCGGTCTCCTCGCCGGGCACCCTCGTGATCACCTCCGGGGGAATCCGGCGAAGGCGCACCAGCCGTGCGATGTCGTCCTCGCGCATATACGACCCCCTCCACGAGCCGCTCGGCTGGGCCATTGACGGGGACGAAGAAGAAGAAGACCAAGAGAGATCGAACGGCGAGGAAGAACCGCTCCTCACCGGGGGAGAGTGCGGCGGCGATGAGCGCAACGTCGAAACGCGAGGCCCCGTGGCGCCGGCTTGGCGTGCGGACGGCCGCCGGGCAGCGGAGGAGTCCGGCCGCGTCTGGTCGCTGGAGTTCGCCAGGAGGTCGCCAAGGAAGAAGTGGTGGCGTGCGAGAGCGCTCGAGCAGAGAGAAATGGAGTGAAGGAGCGAGGAAGAAGAAGAGCGCCTCGGTACCGCTCCCCGGGCATTTATAGCCGCCCGGCGCGCCAGTTGCGCGGCCACGTGGCGATCGTGGGCCACGATCGGGATTAACTGCGCCGTAAATCCTCCCCACGATGGCGGCAGTTACCAGAAACGGCCGCACCACGTCGCCCACAACCGCAAAGAATCCGGAAGGGGACAGTGATGTGACCAGACGAAACGGCCACGCCGACCAGCCGTCAGAGCGGTCGAGTCGGGCACAAAGCTCGAGGCGGCGGAAACTCCGGCGCGCCCAAGCCGGAGCCGGACGATAAAATCAATCCGGCCCCAAACTCTTGCAGCAAGCCGGAAACATCATCAGCACTTGTGAAAAAGCGAAAGCAACAGAAGCGAAAGAGACGTCCGGCTGGAGGAAGCCGGACGAAGCGAGCCGGACGAGGGCGCAGCCGGCTGAATGAAAATTCTCAGTCGGCCCCTCCAGGAGCCGCCAGATATAAGCGAAAGATATCTAGAAGCCAGGAAAACCTGCCTAGGTCCTTCTCAACGCAGGACCTTGCCAGCTTCGGGGGCTAATGTCGGGGAAGACCCTGGGTAGGGCAATGGATGCGGAGCGGCCGGCTTGAGGACGGCCGGCTCGCGGCAAAGGCCGGGCCGAGGAGCAGCCGGCCGGAGCCGTGGCCGGCTGCCTCGGGAGCCGGCCGGCTCTAAGTCCTGGTCGGCCCGGGCTCGCGGCCTTCAACGCAGTAGGCCGGGCCGGCTTCTACAAGCCATATCCGACTGGGGTTTGTACCTCAGACCGACTCGAGGCTGGCGAGTCTTGCACTGGAAGGAACCGGGTAGGTGGTCCGGGTTCAAAGGTCCACGCTGACCTCATCTCCCGTAAAGCACGGGGCACTGTAGAGCAGCAGTGCCACGCGCCAGACAGAGCCATCATGGCGTACGTCGGTCCGTACCGGCCACGGAGCATGATGGCGACGAGACACCACCTCGCCATACCGCCGACCCGAGCGAGCGGATGGGACGTGCCACTACGCTCAACGGCTCCCCGACGTCAACGCCTCGGGAAGGAGCGGGAGCCGGAGCCGGCAAGCCGGCCACTAGACTATAGGGACTTATATGTAAAGTGCCGGTGCCTATATAAGCCGGGCTACCCCCCTCGTGCGGGGGGGGGGGGGATCGATTAATTCTCATTCACTCTAGTCTTAGCGCTACCCTGAGAGAGAGACCTTCGTCTATCTTAGCCTCCCAGGAGCAGCCGGATACAGCTCAAGGAGCACCATTGTACTGTGTTTTCACCATATACACTCATAGCAGGAGTAGAGGTGTTACCTCCATCGGAGGGCCTCGAACCTGGGTACGTCGCCGTGTCGCTCGTGCCCATACCCGCATCCGGATACCGCTGTGAGACCACTCAGGAACCACTTCGATTAGCCACCCTATGGCATATGTCATGACGATACCACGACAAGAATCAAAGGGTATCTTCATTTTCTTTCTAGGGAAGTGTTCCATACCTTTCTTAAGAGGTAATTGATACTTAAATTTCCTTCTTTCATATCAATAATAGCACCAACAGTTCGAAGAAAGGGTCTTCCCAAAATAATAGGACAAGATGCATTGCATTCAATATCCAAGACAACAAAATCAACGGGGACAAGGTTATTGTTAACCGTAATGTGAACATTGTTAATTCTCCCCAAAGGTCTCTTTATAGAATTATCAGCAAGATTAACATCCAAATAATAATTTTCTAAAGGTGGCAAGTCAAGCATATCATAAAGTTTCTTAGGCATAACAGAAATACTTGCACCAAGATCACATAAAGCATTACAATCAAAATCATTGACTTTCATTTTAATGATGGGCTCCCAACCATCTTCCAACTTCCTAGGGATAGAAGCTTCAAGTTTTAATTTCTCCTCCCTAGCTTTAATGAGAGCATTTGTAATATGTTTTGTAAAGGCTAAATTTATAGCACTAGCATTAGGACTTCTAGCAAGTTTTTGTAAGAACTTAATAACTTCAGAAATATGACAACTATCAAAATCTAAACCATTATGATCTACAACATTCTAAAAAAATTCAGCACTTTTATCACAAACAGTTTCGGCAGTTTCAAGCAATTTTGCACGCTTTGAAGTAGAATTAGAAACATTGCCAACACCAATTATTTTACCATTGATAGTAGGAGGTTTAGCAACATGTGAAGCATCAACATTACTAGTGGTGGTAATAGTCCAAACTTTAGCTATATTATTCTCTTTAGCAAGTTTTTCTTCTCTTTCTTATCTTTCCCACCTAGCATGCAATTCAGCCATCATTCTAATATTGTCATTAATTAGAACTTGGATAGCATTTGTTTTAGCAAACTTAGTATCTTTAGCTTCATCAGGCATAACTTTTATTTTCAAATGATCAACATCAAGAGCAATACTATCAACCTTAGAAGCAAGAACATCAATTTTACCAAACTTTTCCTCAACAGATTTGTTAAAAGCAGTTTGTGTACTAATAAATTCTTTAAGCATGACTTCAAGATCAGAGGGTACACTTCTACTATTGTTGTAAGAATTACCATAAGAATTACCATAACCACTACCATTATTAGAAGGATATGGCCTATAGTTGTTGTTACCAGAATTATTCCTATAAGCATTGTTGTTGAAATTATTACTCTTAATGAAATTCACATCAACATTTTCTTCTTGAGAAACCAATGAAGCTAAAGGAACATTATTAGGATCAATATGAGGTCTACCATTTGCAAGCATAGACATAACAGCATCAATCTTATCACCCAAAGAAGAGGTTTCTTCAACAGAATTTACCTTCTTACCTTGAGGAGTTCTTTCAGTGTGTCATTCAGAGTAATTGATCATCATATCATCAAGTAGTTTAGTCGCGGTGCCCAAGGTGATGGACATAAAAGTACCTCCAGCAGCTGAATGCAATAGGTTCCTCGAAGAAAAATTCAATCCTGCATAAAAGGTTTGGATGATCATCCAAGTAGTTAGTCCATGGGTAGGGCAATTCTTTACCAAAGATTTCATTCTCTCCCATGCTTGGGCAACATGTTCATTATCTAATTGCTTAAAATTCATAATGCTACTTCTCAAAGATATAATCTTAGCAGGAGGATAATATTTTCCAATAAAAGCATCTTTACATTTAGTCCATGAATCAATACTATTTTTAGGCAAAGACAACAACCAATCTTTAGCTCTTCCTCTTAAGGAGAAAGGAAACAATCTCAGTTTTATAATATCCCCATCTATATCCTTATACTTTTGCATTTCACAAAGTTCAACAAAATTATTAAGATGGGCAGCAGCATCATCAGTACTAACACCAGAAAATTGCTCTCTCATAACAAGATTTAGTAAATCAGGTTTTATTTCATAAAATTCTGCTGTGGTAGCAGGTGGAGCAATAGGAGTGCATATAAAATCATTATTATTTGTGCTAGTGAAATCACACAACTTAGTATTCTCAGGAGTACCCATTTTAGCAATAATAAAAAAACAAACTAAGCAAACTAAATTAAATAAAGTAAAACAAGTAACTAATTTTTTTGTGTTTTTGATATAAAGAAAGCAAACAAGACAAAAAATAAAATAAAGCAAGACAATAAACAAAGTAAAGAGATTGGGTGTGAGAGACTCCCCTTGCAGCGTGTCTTGATCTCCCCGGCAACGGCGCCAGAAAATAAGCTTGCTGCGGCGTGGAAGCAGCTTTCCTTGTGACGGTAAAGCACACGTCCGTTGGGAACCCCAAGAGGAAGGTATGATGAGTACAACAGCTAGTTTTCCCTCAGTAAGAAACCAAGGTTTATCGAACCAGTAGGAGATGAAGGCCACGTGAAGGTTGTTGGTGGAGGAGTGTAGTGCAGCGCAACACCAGTGATTCCGGCGCCAACGTGGAACCTGCACAACACAATCAAACTACTTTGCCCCAACTTAACAGTGAGATTGTCAATCTCACCGGATTGCTGAAAACAAAGGATTAAACGTATGGCGTGGAGAATTATTTTTGCTTGCAGAAAACAACAGAGAACAGTGATTGCAGTAGATTGTATTTCAGATGTAAAAGAAAAGGACCGGGGTCCACAGTTCACTAGTGGTGTCTCTCCAATAAGATAAATAGCATGTTGGGTGAACAAATTACAGTTTGGCAATTGACAGAATAGAGATACATATACATATCATGATGAATACTATGAGATTTACTTAGGGCATTACGATAAATAACATAGACCGCCATCCAACATGCATCTATGCCTAAAAAGTCCACCTTCGGGTAGCATCCGCACCCCTTCCAGTATTAAGTTGCAAACAACAGACAATTGCATTAAGTACTGTGCGTAATGTAATCAACACAAATATCCTTAGACAAAGCATTGATGTTTTATCCCTAGTGGCAACAACACATCCACAACCTTAGGGGTTGCTGTCACTCCCCCAGATTCAATGGAGACATGAACCCACTATCTAGCATAAATACTCCCTCTTGGAGTCACAAGTATCAACTTGGCCAGAGCCTCTACTAGCAACGGAGAGCATGCAAGAACATAAATAGCACATATATGATAGATCAATAATCAACTTGACATAGTATTCAATATTCATCGGATCCCAACAAACACAACATGTAGCATTACAAATAGATGATCCTGATCATGATAGGCAGCTCACAAGATCTAAACATGATAGCACAAGAGGAGAAGACAACCATCTAGCTACTGCTATGGACCCGTAGTCCAAGGATCAACTACTCACGCATCAATCCGGAGGCGGGCATGGTGATGTAGAGCCCTCCGGTGATGATTCCCCTCTCCGGCAGGGTGCCGGAGGCGATCTTCTGAACCCCCCGAGATAGGGTTTGACGGCGGCGGCGTCTCAGTAACTTTTCCGTGTCGTGGCTCTCGGTACTAGGATTTTCGCGACGGAGGGAATAAATAGGCGAAGGGGCAACGCAGGGGGCGCCCGAGGGGCCCACACCATATGGCGGCGCGGCCAGAGGTGGGGTCGCGCCGCCCTATGGGGTGGCCGCCTCGTGGCCCTTCTCTGTCTCCTCTTCGGTGTTCTGGAAGGCTCCGTGGATAATAAGACCGTGGGCTTTTGTTTCGTCCAATTCCGAGAATATTCGTAAACTAACTTTTCTGAAATCAAAAACAGCAGAAAACAGGAACTGGCACTGCGACATCTTGTTAATAGGGTAGTTCCAGAAAATGCATAAAAACATCATAAAGTATGAACAAAACATGTAGGTATTGTCATAAAACAAGCATGGAACATAAGAAATTATAGATACGTTGGAGACGTATCAAGCATCAAGAGGCCAACTTGTCTCAAAGATGTGCAACGATTAACCGGTTGTGTCGCAGCAATCAGTAGATTTGTTAGCCGTCTTGGCGAGAAGGAATTACCCTTATACAAATTGCTGAAGAAAACAGACAAATTTGTTTGGACGACGCAGCGGACGCAGCACTTCAGGGGTTGAAGAACTTACTCTCCTCCCCACCCATCTTGGCAGCTCCAAGCGAGTAAGAGCCTATGCTTCTCTATTTGGCAACCTTCAACAAGGTCGTCAGCTTAGTAATCATGGTGGAGCGACAGGAAGAAGGTCATGAATATGGAGTCCAAAGGCCAGTCATTACATTAGCGAGGTTTTGACGGAATCCAAACAAAGATACACTCACTTTCAGAAGCTAGCCTATGGCGTATTCCTAGGTAGCCGGAAGCTGAGGCAGTACTTCCAGGAGCATCCTATGACAGTTGTGAGCAAAGCTCCATTGTCAACCATCATCAACAACTCCGACGCAATAGGGCACGTAGCAAAATGGGGCATCAAACTTTCCATCTTTGACATGAACTACGAAGCCAGAACCGCGATCAAGTCACAAGTTTTAGCGGATTTCTTCGCGGATTGGACTGAAACGCCCGAGGGCACACCTGTGCCGGAACCAGAAGCCTGGGTCATGCATTTCGACGGATCCAAGCAACATCAAGGCTCGGGGGCTGGAATCACCCTGAAGTCACTTACCGGAGAAGAACTGCAGTATGTTCTGCAGATTCACTTCGAAGCTACAAACAATATGGCGGAATTCGAGGCTCTACTACACGGTCTGCGCATCGCTAAGGAGACTGGGATCAAGCACATCATATGCTGCGGAGATTCCGACCTGGTGGCACAACAAGTAGCCGGAACCTGGAACGCCAGAAACTCTTACAGAGACGAAGTTGACGAGATCGCCAAGTGCTTCCTCGGATACGAAGTTAAGTACGTCAAGAGAGACGATAACAGAGCGACAAATATGCTATCCAAGCTCGGATCCGGCAGAAAACCAATTCCGCCTGGCATCTTCCTTGAGCACTTACGGATACCCTCGGTGAAGGGCGCTAACCCAGAAAACCCACACGTGGCAGTATCTCCGGCTAAGGAGGTGATGGCTATCATTCTAGCCTGGACACAGCCTTTCCTGGATTACCTTATTGATCGGAAGTTGTCGGAGGATGAAGTCCTCGCACGTCAGATCATCAGGCGAGCAAGATCCTACACAATCGTTGATGGACAGCTCTACAAAAGAAGTGCAAACGGGGTGTTTCTGAACTACGTCTCAAATCAAGATGGCATTGAAATCCTCAGAGAGATCCATGCAGGGGATTGTGGGCATCACACCGCTCCCAGGTCCCTCGTTACAAAAGCTTTCCAGCAAGGTTTTTACTGGCTAACAGCTAAAGAAGATGCTGAGAAACTTGTGAAAACCTGCCGAGGTTGTCAGTACTATGCTACTCAACCAAATGCTCCAGCTCAGGAGCTGAAGACCATCCCTATTACTTGGCCGTTTGCGGTCTGGGGGCTCGATATGGTCGGTAAATTAAATAAATCATCTCCTGGCGGTTTTGAATACCTCTTGGTCGCTATTGATAAGTTTAGTAAATGGACCGAGGCAAAGCCAGTGAGAAAAGCTGACGGTGCTACGGCACTAAAATTTGTTTGCAGCCTCGTGATGAGATTCAGCGTCCCACACTGCATAATCACAGATAATGGCACGAACTTTGCACAGGGATAATTAAAGGATTATTGCAATGACGTAGCAATTTGGCTTGACCTTGCATCTGTGGCTCATCCACAATCTAATGGTCAGGTCGAACGAGCCAATGGCCTTATACTAGCCGGAATCAAACCTCGCCTCGAAGAACCGCTGCGACGTGCAACCTGAGCTTGGGTTGAGGAGTTAGAATCTGTTTTGTGGAGTTTGCGAACTACCCCTAACAGATCAACTGGATTTACTCCGTTCTTCCTGGTATACGGATCCGAAGCTGTGCTCCCCTCCGACATCATCCACGATTCACCGCGAGTTTCCGCCTACAATGAAGAAACTGCTGACGAGGCTCGACAGCTATCTGTGGAACTGATTGAAGAAGCTCGGAACCTAGCCAATCAATGTTCCACCATTTACCAGCAAAAGCTCCGACGCTACCATAGTCGTCGAGTTCGGAACCACTCGTTTATGGTAGGTGACTTGGTCCTCCGCCTTCGACTGGTCAATGATCATAAGTTGCACTCTCCATGGGAAGGACCTTTTGTCATCGGCAAAGTGCTTCACAACAGCAAAGTTAAAGGATAGACCCGCCAATTGGTACCGGAAACGCAAACAGTAGGATCCGGATGACATATACGATGAAATAGATCGTCCCTGGAATATATCATAGCTACGTCCTTTCCACACTTAGCAATTTCCGCATTACATATCTTGTAATATCTATGATACATGATCAATGAAATAAAGCATATGGTTCACTCTTTGAGTCTTTTACCTCCTTTAGTTTTTCATTTTTGGATCGTGTATGTTTTCCGACTAAAACCGCAGAGCTAGATATTTCCGCCTAGGCGTGTATGAAAGTTGTGATTTTCAAAATCGTCCTTTAGGACGTAAGCTTATGTTTTCTGGTGGATGAGTTTTTTTGTTGCGAACTTATGGATTCCTGGTAGCGACTTCCGGCACCTTGGCCGGGGGCTTGTTTGCGCGGTTATTGACGGATCACCATTGGGCTTCGTCGCCGCAGGCGAGCATTTCCGGCTAAATGTCTTCTAGCTCGTGGAAGATCAAATAAGCAAGCTGAAAAACTTAGAAACTAGCACTTTCTTTTCCGACAAACGAAACATGCACATAAATATTAAACGGATAGCAGGATAAGTTTTTTCCGCCCATGCAGTTGTTTCGCCCTAGCTACTTAAGAATATTTAAGTTATATATTACAAACCCTCGATGGGGCCAAAATGATGCATTGTTTTTCCGGAGGACTAAGTGTTTTACTTCTCCTTAGCCAGAGAAGAGCGCACTTCATCATCAGTTTGTGCCTGTTCACCTTCCGCTTCTTTGGCCGGAGAGGAGACAACACCCTCATCATCATCATCATCATCATCATCATCATCATCATCATCATCATCATCCTCAGCTTCTTCTATCGGAGAAGTGGCGCCTGATGACCCACAAGTATAGGGGATCGCAACAGTCTTCAAGGGAAGTATTACCCAATTTATTGATTCGACACAAGGGGAGACAAAGAATACTTGTAAGCCTTAACAGCGGAGTTGTCAATTCAGCTGCACCTGGAAACAGACTTGCTCGCAAGAGTTTATCAGTAGTAACAGTTTTATGGCAGTGGAAATAGTGAAATAACAGCAGCAGTGAAATAAAGACAGCAGTAGTGATTTTAGTAAACAGCAGGATTAAAATACTGTAGGCACAGGGACGGATTTAACGGGCGTTGCATGGATGAGAGAAACTCATGTAACAATCAAAGCATTGGCATTTGCAGATAATAATAAAACGGTATCCAAGTACTAATCAATCAATAGGCATGTGTTCCATATTTAGTCGTACGTGCTCGCAATGAGAAACTTGCACAACATCTTCCGTCCTACCAGCCGGTGGCAGCCGGGCCTCTAGGGAAACTACTGGATATTAAGGTACTCCTTTTAATAGAGTACCGGAGCAAAGCATTAACACTCCGTGAACACATGTGATCCTCACATCACTACCATCCCCTCCGGTTGTCCCGATTTCTGTCACTTCGGGGCCATTGGTTCCGGACAGCGACATGTGTATACAACTTGCAGGTAAGATCATAAACAACGAATATCTTCATGAATAAATAACATGTTCAGATCTGAGATCATGGCACTCGGGCCCTAGTGACAAGCATTAAGCATAACAAGTTGCAACAATATCATAAAAGTGACATCTACGGATACTAGGCACTATGCCCTAACAATCTTATGACTATTACATGACCAATCTCATCCAATCCCTACCATCCCCTTCAGCCTACAGCGGGGAATTACTCACACATGGATGGGGGAAACATTGCTGGTTGATGGAGAGGCGTTGGCGGTGATGGCGGTGAAGATCTCCTCCAATTCCCCGTCCCGGCGGAGTGCCGGAACGGAGACTTCTGGCTCCCGCGACGGAGTTTCGCGATGTGGCGGCTCTCTGGAGGGTTTCTGGCGATGTCGACCTCTCCTCCTGCGTTTTTAGGTCGAACCCGATAAGTAGTCCAAAGGGGGGCGTCGGAGGCCGGCCGAGGGGGCCACACCATAGGGCCGCGCGGGCCCCCCCCTGGGCCGCGCCGCCTTATGGTGTGGGGCCCTCGGGCCTCCACCTCCTTCGCCCTTCTGGCTCCGTCAATATTTTGGTAAAATAGGGCCATCTGAAGAAATTCCGAGGATTTTCCCGAAAGTTGGATTTCTGCACAAAAACGAGACACCAGAGCGGTTCTCGCTGAAAACAGCGTTAGTCCGTGTTAGTTGTATCCAAAATACACAAATTAGAGGCAAAACAATAGCAAAAGTGTTCGGGAAAGTAGATACGTTTTGGACGTATCAACTCCCCCCAAGCTTAGCTTATTGCTTGTCCTCAAGCAATTCAGTTAACAACTGAGCGATAAAAGAACTTTCACGAACACATTTGCTCATATGATGTATATATTCTCATGCTATGGCTAATACTTAAGCAGTTCATAATGAGATACATGCAAATAAAATCATCCAACAGCTATGTCAATCATGGAGAGGTACCAACAATTAATAATAAGCACCATGAATCATGTATATAAGCAGGATTGAAATGTTCATAAGAGAATATGATAAAGTGGTATCTCGCTTGCTCGTATTTGATCGGCAAAACATAAATGCCGAGGCACCTCTTGAGTTCATAGAAAGACTAGAAGTAGTGATTGTCAAAGATAAAAGCATCAAAGTTATACCACAATCAATCGTATTTTGAGACAAGCATATTATACTAAGAATGACAGTTGTGCTCTCAAGACAGTGCTCAAAGAAGGAATGGAGACACAACATAAAAGTAAAAGATTGACCCTTCGCAGAGGGAAGCAGGGATTAACATGCGCTAGAGCTTTTCATTTGTAAAGCGAGGAGTAAAATTATTTTGAGAGGTGTTTGTTGTTGTCAACGAATGGTAATGGGTACACTAACTACCTCATCAACCGGACTCACAAGAGCGGCTCCCATTTATTTATTTTTGCGTGGCACTCCTTCCAACCTTTCTTTCACAAACCATGGCTAACCGAATCCTCGGGTGCCTGCCATCAATCTCATACCATGAAGGAGTGCCTTTTTATTTAAGTTTTATTATGATGATGACACTCCCCCAACCTTTGCTTACACAAGCCATGGCTAACCGAATCCTTCGGGTGCCGTCCAACAATCACAAGCCATGGAGGAGTGTCTATTTAAGTTAATTAATTCGGGACTGGGAATCCCATTGCCAGCTCTTTTTGCAAAATTATTGGATAAGCGGATGTGCCACTAGTCCATATGAGAGTCCGTCAAAAGTAAATGACAAGGTTGAAAGCTAAACACCACATACTTCCTCATGAGCTATGAAACATTAACACAAATTGAGAAGCATTTTGAAGGTTTTAAAGGTAGCGCATGAGAATTTACTTGGAATGGTTTGAAATGCCATGCATAGGTATTTATGGTGGACACTTATGGAACAACTTGGTTTTCAGGTGTTTGGAAGCACGAGCGGCGTCACCGCTCAGTACAAGTGGAGGCTAGCAAAAGACTAGGAAGCGACAAATCAAGAGAGCGATGAATTGTCATAATTATGCTTGCGGCAAAATAAATTAACGGAGGCATAAAAGTGATACAAGAACTCTGAAGCAATATAAATCATCGAGGCTTAATTGACTTTTTGTTCAGTCATATGCATGCGTGAGCATGTGCCAAGTCGATATAAATGAATTATTCAGAGGAGGATACCACAATGCCATACTTACTTATGAATAAAACAATGCAAGCAAACATCCATGACATGCTACTCATATTAATAAATTGGAACTAAACATGAGAGATCATGAGCTACTAGACTTTCTCAAATAACATATACCTCACATGAACCAACTAAGCATGCTCATATGGATGAGTATATGTACAAAAATGAAAGCAAATAGAGTTCATACCAGCCTCTCACCACAATCGGATTGTCGTAGATCGTCATTATTGCCTTTTCACTTGTGTAGCTTGGATAATATGAAATGAAAACCACGCTCCAGCCACCGAAGACCATTGAACTCATGATGAAATTTACAAACTAAAGAAGAACAGCAAATATTTTTGGTGTTTTCAAATTGGAAACAAGAACAAAAGAAAACAAGCAAACAAAGCAAAATCTTTTTGGGTTTTCTTATAGCAAACCAACGATAGCAAACGAAATGAACTAAGAGCAAAGAACCAAATAAACAAATGGTGAAGGGAACCAACAGAAATATTTTTGGTCTTTTTGTGTTTTAGGAGAGAAACAAAGCGAAAACTAAAGAATGCAAACTAACAGAAACACAGAAAAGCAGGATGACAGAAATCTGCCAAATCCTGACAGCAGTACAGAAATCGAATTTAACAAAAATCTTCCATTGCTCAGATCAAAAAGTGTTCAACTAATGAAAGTTAGATAACAACCTGGGGAACATGCTCAAAAATTGGCAACTCAAAATAACGTTCTGGCTGTGCGCACGGATTTTTTTGGTAACAGCCCAGAATCTGTTTTTGGACAGCACTTCCCCAAATATCATCTCCCTCTCATTAGAAAACCACTCTAAGAGACTAAGCAAGTATGTACAAGTATCCAGCAACCATAATATGCAAAGAATGAGTGATGCCGGTATACCTCCCCCCAAGCTTAGGCTTTTGACTCTTCTTGATCATATATCATCCTCCTCTCTTGACCCTTGAAAACTTCCTTCACACCAAACTTCTCATAAACTTCATTAGAGGGGTTAGTACTCAAAAAAAAAAAACTTTAATCCACCTTGGCCCTGTAGTGACACATTGCAAGAACTCAATAAAACATTAGCTACAGCTCTCCACGTCTAGAAAGCCTCACTTAAAGTCCACAAGAGACAACGCAAAAAACAGAGACAGAATCTGCCAAAACAGAACAGCCAGTAAAGACGAATTTTAAAATGGTACTTCTGTTGCTCAAATCAGAAAACTCAAAACTAATGAAAGTTGCGTACATATCTGAGGATCACGCACGTAAATTGGCAGATTTTTCTGAGTTACCTACAGAGAAATATGCCCAGATTCGTGACAGATAGAAATCTGTTTCTGCACAGAAATCCAAATCTAGCATCAACCTTCTACTAGAGACTTTACTTGGCACAACAATGCAATAAAATAAAGATAAGGAGAGGTTGCTACAGTAGTAAAACAAATGGAGGGAGAAAGAAAGAAAGAAATGTTGTTTAGCTCTCTCATGCATTAAAATATACTTGTTAACAAGGTTGATCAAGTCTTGCTACCAAATAAATTTTATATGACATAAGAAGAAATAAACCTCAAATCAATCATGTTACCTTATATTGAATTGATATGGATCCAATTACAAGAGTTTGATATTCTTCTTTAGACTCATATATAGGACAATCAATGGTTCCTACTTTGATAGTTTTCACATTAATAATTGTATTGACTCCACATACTTTATCAATCCTCTTGGGAAAATAGACGAGTATGTTCCTTATCATCAACATTGAAAGTAACCATGCCTTTATTGCAATCAATAACAGCCCTGCAGTATTAAGAAAGGGTCTTCCAAGAATAATGGACATATTATCATCTTCGAGGCATTTCCAACACAACAAAATCAGTTAATATCAAGCAATGCTGAGTAACTTGAACAGGAACATTTTCACATAAACCAACGGGAATAGCGATAGATTTATCAGCCATTTGCAAAGATATATCAGTTGGTATCAATTTATCTAAATCAAGTCTCTTATAAAGAGAAAAAGGCATCACACTCACACCTGCTCCCAAATCACATAGAGCAGTTCTAACATAATTATTCTTGATGGAACAAGGAATAGTCGGTATACCTGGGTCGCCCAACTTCTTTGGAATCTTACCATTGAAGGAGTAATTAGCAAGCATAGTGGAAATTTCCTCATTGGGGACTTTCCTTTTGTTAGTAACAATATCTTTCATATACTTTGAATAAGGAGGCAATTTAATAGCATCAGTCAAAGGAATTTGCAGAAATAAAGGTTTCATCCAATCACAAAATTTATTATAATGTTCCTCTTCCTTTGATTTTAGTTTCTTAGCAGGAAAAGGCATTTGCTTTTGAACCCAAGGTTCTCTTTCATTACCATGCTTCTCAGTAATAAAGTCTTCTTTAGTGTACTTTTTATTTTTAGCATGCTTTTCGAGTTCTTTTTCAATTTCTTCTTTATCAGGAGTATCATTCTTATCATTATCTTCCTCATGTTCATTACCACTTTCGGTTTCAGCATCGAAATAGAAATACTATTAGGATCATTAACAGGTTCGGAGGATTCTACAACATTCTTATGTTTCTTTTTCTTTTTCTTAGATGGAGCACTAGTTTTAATTGGTTGAGAATCTTGTTCAACTCTTTTGGGATGCCCTTCGAGATATAGAGGATCCTGGGTAGAAGCACCGCCTCTAGTTGTTACCTCACAAGCATGTTTTTCTTTAGAATTATTTCCCAACAAGTCATTTTGCACTTTAGTAAGTTGATCAATTTGAGTTTGAACCATTTGAAAATGTTTAACAAGTATCTTAACATCATTGGAGGTTCTCTCCACAATACCATGCAATTCACTAATAGCTCGAGAATTTTCCATTAAATGATTCTCTACTCTCATATTAAAGTTTTCTTGTTTAACAATATAATTATCAAATTCATCTAAGCATTGAGCAGGAGATTTTGAATACGGAATATCTTCCCTAGTAAAGTGTTGAAGCGAGTGTACCTCAATCATGGATGAAGGGGGAATTGTCTCACATATATCTTCTATAGGAGGTAAATTCTTCACATCTTCGGGTTTAATACCCTTCTCCTTAAGAGACTTCTTGGCTTCCCTCATATCTTCATCATTCAATTTAATCATACCCCTCTTCTTCACTATCGGTGTCGGGGTTGGTTCGGTGTAGACCAATCATCATGATTCCGGCCTATTTTAGCCAATAATTCTTCGAAGCATCGTCCGGAGTTCTTTTCTCGAAAACACAACCAGACACAACTATCCGGGTATGCCCTAGACTCAATAGTTAGTCCACTATAAAATATATCAAGTAAATCATGCTTTTCCAAATCATGGTCAGGCTGAGCTCTAATAAGAGAGCAAAATCTCGCCCAAGCCTCGAGCAATTTCTCTCCATCTTCCTGGTCAAAATTATAAATTCTCCGCAAAGCAAGCATGTTGAGCACTAGCAGGAAAGTATTTTCGAAAGAAAACATCACGCAAGTCAGCTTGGACTTTTAATAGAACCAGGAGGCAAATTATTATACCAAGTTTTAGCATCATCCTTTAATGAGAACGGAAAAATTTTAGCGACAAAATAAGTACGCATCTTGACATCATCAGAAAACACACCACTAAGAGTAGATAACTCAGTCAAGTGTTCAACAGCACTTTCTTTTTCAGTACCACAAAAGGGTGTTTTCTCAACAATAGCTATATGAGATAGGTCAAGAGAAAAATCATAATCTTTATCCCTAATATTTATAGGAGATGTGGCAAATTTAGGATCAGGAGATGGTGTATATCTAACAGCATGTTCTGCAAGCAACTTTTTAATTTTTCTTGCATCGGTAGTAGCCTTGCATTTTTCAATAAAATCATTATCAAGCTCTACATAATCTTCATCAAGATCATCACTAGAATATTCAACAGACTCAGGTGAATTAACAGGTGTAGCAGCATTAGGAGTTTCAGTATTTTCAATTTGTCTAGACTTAGCAATTGTAGCATCTAGAAAAGATCCCAATGAACCACTATCATCAAGCACAAGCAGAAACATTATCAATATTATGAGAATTTTCAGATTCAGCGAAGTACCAAGCACGCGAAGCATGTGGCGGTGAAACAAGTTTATCAATCACGGATGGTGAATCAAGAGCAACGAGAGGTACTCGGAGTTGTACCTTTTCTTGTAGTGGATGGTAATATGGCGATCTTAGTATCGCGAGGTTTACCCATAATGGAGAATTTGCGGCGAACAATATCAATCCAAGTGAACTTCCAAATAAAGCTATGCTCCCCGGCAACGGCGCCAGAAAATAGTCTTGATGACCCACAAGTATAGGGGATCGCAACGAGTCTTCGAGGGAAGTATTACCCAATTTATTGATTCGACACAAGGGGAGACAAAGAATACTTGTAAGCCTTAACGAGCGGAGTTGTCAATTCAGCTGCACCTGGAAACAGACTTGCTCGCAAGAGTTTATCGATAGTAACAGTTTTATGGCAGTGGAAATAGTGAAATAACGAGCGAGCGAGTGAAATAAAGACAGCGAGTAGTGATTTTAGTAAACGAGCAGGATTAAAATACTGTAGGCACGGGGACGGATTTAACGGGCGTTGCATGGATGAGAGAAACTCATGTAACAATCAAAGCATTGGCATTTGCGAGATAATAATAAAACGGTATCCAAGTACTAATCAATCAATAGGCATGTGTTCCATATTTAGTCGTACGTGCTCGCAATGAGAAACTTGCACAACATCTTCGTCCTACCAGCACGGTGGCAGCCGGGCCTCTAGGGAAACTATCTGGATATTAAGGTACTCCTTTTAATAGAGTACCGGAGCAAAGCATTAACACTCCGTGAACACATGTGATCCTCACATCACTACCATCCCCTCCGGTTGTCCCGATTTCTGTCACTTCGGGGCCATTGGTTCCGGACAGCGACATGTGTATACAACTTGCAGGTAAGATCATAAACAACGAATATCTTCATGAATAAATAACATGTTCAGATCTGAGATCATGGCACTCGGGCCCTAGTGACAAGCATTAAGCATAACAAGTTGCAACAATATCATAAAAGTGACATCTACGGATACTAGGCACTATGCCCTAACAATCTTATGACTATTACATGACCAATCTCATCCAATCCCTACCATCCCCTTCAGCCTACAGCGGGGGAATTACTCACACATGGATGGGGGAAACATTGCTGGTTGATGGAGAGGCGTTGGCGGTGATGGCGGTGAAGATCTCCTCCAATTCCCCGTCCCGGCGGAGTGCCAGAACGGAGACTTCTGGCTCCCGCGACGGAGTTTCGCGATGTGGCGGCTCTCTGGAGGGTTTCTGGCGATGTCGACCTCTCCTCCTGCGTTTTTAGGTCGAACCCGATAAGTAGTCCAAAGGGGGGCGTCGGAGGCCGGCCGAGGGGCCACACCATAGGGCCGCGCGGGCCCCCCGGGCCGCGCCGCCTTATGGTGTGGGGCCCTTGGGCCTCCACCTCCTTCGCCCTTCCGGCTCCGTCAATATTTTGGTAAAATAGGGCCATCCGAAGAAATTCCGAGGATTTTCCCGAAAGTTGGATTTCGCAAAAAACGAGACACCAGAGCAGTTCTGCTGAAAACAGCGTTAGTCCGTGTTAGTTGTATCCAAAATACACAAATTAGAGGCAAAACAATAGCAAAAGTGTTCGGGAAAGTAGATACGTTTTGGACGTATCAGCGCCATCCTTGGATTTGTCCTTAGAGCTGGTCCAGGTACTCTGGCCTTCGTCGTCGGATCCGACGGGTCGTGCTTCCGCTTCTCGCTCCTTGGCATATTCTGCTTCGAGAGTGGCGTCAGCGGGAAGCACCACCTTGTCGTAAAATTCGTTGTGGCGAATGCAGCGTGCAATCCGGGTATCATAGCCACTGCATGCATCTAATATTGCGTCTACATCTGCATCCGGAGGAACTCCGGTAGTGGCAAGATCGATGTCCAGTCCCAGAGAACGTGCCAAGCACATGGCCAGAGACATCTGGGCGGCACCCTGGAAGACGAGGCCTGGAGATCCACAACCAGTTTCGGGAGAGCATCCATCCTCTTGATAAGATCTCGGACGTCACAGGTCCTGCTCTCCTTGATTGCCAAGTTGTGGCAGATTTTCCGGCACGCGGAGATAAGATCTTTGCAATCGTCTCCGGCGAGCTGGATCAGATCGTCGCGCGGGAACAGGTTGCGGCGGTCTTCATCGTACCCAAGTGTTCTGCACAAGATGGTCGGAGCTAACAATCAATTTGAGTTCAGGGGATTAGTTTGACTTTGGAGTTCCAGATTCTTACCCATGACATCTGCGTTGAGAAGGTCCCAGCCTTTCTCCACTGTAGTCATATAATTCCGGAGCCCATGGACCTCATTTTGAAGCTTCTTAAGTGTGTCGCTGTCAACTTTGCGTTTAGTCACAAAATCCGCCTCTTTTTGGAGGAGCTCAGAGTTTTTCTCCGACAGCTGCTTTTCCGCACGCTCCCGCTTCGTTTCCGCCTCCGTGAGCTTTGACTCTAAGTCTTTGTACGCGGAGCGCAGGCTCTCGAGCTTGGAGGAGGCGGTGGCGAGGGAGGAAGATGCACCTATCAAAAGTTAAGTTAAAATCAGTTTAAAGTCGGAAAGTGATAAGTTTGGTCAGAAACATACCTTGGACTTCCGCCAGCTGCTTTTCCAGTTCTGCAATATTTTCTTTGCGTGCCTGGATATCATCCGCCTGGCTCAAGGTGATGCGGCGCTGCAGGGAGATGTTCTTATACAGTTCATAGTGCAGCGCCTGTTGTTCCTGTAAAAGACGGAGCATGGATAAGTTTCCGGATGCATTTTGGGTTTTTGTGTAGATTCTTTCGAAGCATCATTGCCGGAAAGTTTCCGCCATGACGCTTGGGGGCTACCACAACACTTTAAAAAATTTCAGTTTGGTTTACTTAAAGTATCAAGGTGCTAACTATTGCTAGTTTCCGCCTAGATACTTGGGGGCTACTTGGAATATTGGTTTACCTTGCGCTTGACGAGCAGCTGGTCGAAGAAGTCACTGATCTCCTTCTTGTGGAGTTGAATCTCGGAAGAATCAACATCAGCTTTGCGTTGCTCATCATGGAGTTCAGCAGGCCCTGCTCAAGCTCCCGCTTTTCCGCCTCCGTTAGCTTGTGGAAGAACTTATGTGAATAAGCCTTCGGAGTGGAGTAAAGGTTTGATGGATACCCGAAGTTGGCCGGAAAACCGACGGCATCCTTAGCCGAAGCTTCATCCTTGTCGTTGGAGGTTAATTCCGCCTCCTCCAGGATCTTGTCCTGAGGCTCCTCCGGAGCCGCCCGCTTCGTAGCGGAGCAGCTTCCACCTCCCTTCTCGCTGCTCATAGGAATAATCTCCGGTTGGGCTTGGGCAGCTGGGTCGGGGGAAGGCTGGGCTTCGGACGGAGACGAGTGGGGAGCTGGGTTGGAGGTGCTCGGTGGTGTTGGGGTGATCGGAGGCACGACCGGAGACGTCCTCAAATACTTGGTGATGGACTTCTGGGTGTTAGCCCATGAAGGCGGGACTTTCTGGCTCCTAAAACAAGCAAAGGGAAGATATAAGTAACAAAATTGTGCAGTTAGTGACATGTGCTTCCAGATACTTACGTGGCACCGGGGATCAGCGGACGTGACCCTTTCCCTGTTGTGGTCAACAGTTTGAGGCGGTCGCGCTCCGCCTTCTTGGAGTCGAGGCGTGGCGGTGGCTTTGTCTTGGCCTTTTTGGCGGAGGCCTCGTTGCTGGCTCCGGCTTCGGAGCCGAAAACTTTGGCGCGGGGACGCTTGGCGGTTCGGGGAGCAACCTTCTTCGGCACTTGCTCCTCCTCATCGTTGTTGTCCTCCGGATCCTCCTCCGCCCCTTCGGCGCTGGCAGGTACTCGGATCACATTCCTAAGATATTCCTCCGCCAAAGTATTGAGCTGAAGAGGAAAACATGGAAAAGTTAGAAGGCTTCAAGAATGAGAAGTTAAAATGACTGAAGTATGAATACGTACCGGAGGACACTTGTTGTTGGTGAAGATGTCTTTGTAAATCTCCGGGACCTCCTGGCCCCGGGTAATCTTTACAAGCGTTTGGATCATCTTGTTCAGAGAATCCGTCAGCAAGTTGTCGCGGGTGACTCGGAGCTGGTCTTCAACCCCGGAGTATTCACAGATCAGCCGCTTATTGTACTTGAGTGGCTGGATCCGGCGAGTGAACCAACTGAGGGTTAGGTCCATTTCGGTTAAACCGTCGTGGACCAACCAGAAAATTCTCCGCGCTGCCTTGTCCAGTTCCGGGAATTGGCCGAGGGCGGGGATGAAGCTCCAGCTGGCCAGCTCGTCCGGGGGCTTGTTGATGAACTTTGGAAGCCCCTCGTGGACGTCCAGAACCTGGATGTTCTTTACGTAGAACCATCCGACATTCCAGTACCGGACGGACTCTTCCGATGAATGAGGCGGATACATCCTCTGAGGGCGGAGCATGAAGGTCATGCTTCCGCAGTTCACCATCACCTTATCCTTGGTCTCCTTCTTGACGCGGAAGAAAAACTGCCACAGACGGATGTCGAGGCGGATTCCGAGATGCCCTTCGCAGAGTGTCACGAAGTTAGAGAGGAGGAGGTAGGAGTTGGGGCATATGTTGTGTGGCTGGAGGCCATATGTGTTGAGGATGGAGAGGAAGAACTCGGAGCAGGGAAGTGACAGGCCGCGCTCCACCCAAGACTTGGTAAAGACGCGTTCGTCTGGATCCGGCGGGGGGGTGATGGAATCCTTCATAAAGCTCCAATCCGGAGCAATCAGGCCCTCCTTCTGGAAAGCTCTGAGCTCCAAATCAGTTACTTCGCATGGCCACCACTGACCCTTTTCACCTTCACGGTTCCGGGCCTTGGATCCTTTCTTCTGCTCTGCTTCTTGTACCTTGGCAGCCATTCGCGCTTGTCCTTCTAGCTCTTCCCGGATCTCTTCGACTGTTGGGATCCGACCTAAGATGTTGCTGGAAGAGGCGGAGAACGGTTGAGCTAGTCTCGTATCGGAAATGTGGGGCGGAAGGAAAGCTAACGGCTCAGGGAAACTTGGATCCGATGAGTTTGGGTCTGGGTTACTCGGAGAACTATCAGTGCACTTAGGTGAATCAGTGGACATGTTTCCGGCTGCATGCATATGGTGAAATCGTTTGAGTAGCCGGAACTAAACTAGCTAAGCTAGGTCTTCTTCTACGGGTCCGGTGGACTTACCAGCAATGGCATGGCGGTTCCCCGTTGCGCCGGCGAGGTCGAGGTCGTCGGACATGGCGCACGGAGCTCCGGATGACCGCGAATCGGCGGCGGATGCAAAATCCCTATCAACCGTGCGTAGCTCGGGTCGAGGGCGGCCTTGGAGCGGCGGCGGATGAAGTTCCTGGGGAGAAGTTCGCCGGAGATGAGATCCGTCGGGCGGCGCTGGCGCGAGCTAGGAGAAGAAGTGGTGAATGCGGTGAAAAGTGAAAACTTACGAAACGCGAGGGGTATTTATAGACCCCGCGCGGAGATTCGTGAGCCGGATCCAACTGTCAGAATGGAATAGTCGCACCGTTGGATGACCGCCACGTGTCTTAGGTCAAAGCGGTGAAATCGATGCAGTGGTGACCTAACTGCGCACCACCAAAATTTCCGGCCGAAGATTCGCATCTCTGAAAATTTAGCGCGGGAAAAAAGAAAGTTGTGCGCGGCGTGGGAAAAAAATCTGCTAAGTTACCGTTACAGAAGAACGAATGATTTCCGGTTGATTGAAGTCGGAGACGAGGAATTTTTCGAAGCTCTTCAAGATTCTCTTCGGATCCAGACAAAGTTAGACGGAGGAATGATGAATCTCGGAGAATTTCGGGGGCTACTGTTGTGGGTATACTTTATGGGTATATCAACGACGTGGTCTAGATCCGGCAAGCCCGGGTGGCCCACAGATGGTGATGGTGGCATATGGCCCATGGGGCGGTCCAGTTGCTTTTGATAGAAGATGGATGAAGTCCAACCAGAAACAGGAGCCGGATCTCAACCGACTTATGCGGAAGTCGGATCCGTAAAGGCTCATGAAGTATCCGGATCCACTACGGCAAGTAAGGAAAGGTAGATCCTTGACGTGCACGGCAATGTAATATTTCGTAGTTAGACATCTTGTATTCCGGCTAGGACTCTCCGTGTAAACCCTAGATCCTGGCGCCTTTATAAGCCGTATCCCGGGAGCCCTAGAGGCACAACCACAACTTATTGTAAAAACCGAAAGCACCCAGATAATTCCAGACAAGCAGCAGTAGACCCTATCCTCGAGCAGGTGTTCCGAAGCTGGGTAAATCGCGTACCACCGTCCCGAGAACTCTCCGCCTATGACCCCTACTTTTTCTCCCCCTTGAGGATCCCTCCTCCGAGACACCGTCGAATAGGCAAAGACACCGTCGCCTCCGCGACACCGTCAATGTTGCGGCCACAGCATTGGCTCCGGTGAGCATCCAGAGCCCATTTTTGGTATGTAAAATGTTGTGGCGGCGCATTTTATTAAGTTTAGGAGTAAAGTATCCCGTGACATGTAAGATCGAATTGTGGTGCAATTTCAACGATCAAAGTCGAATTGCAATGTAGTTTGTCTACCGTGATATTTTTTTTTAATTTACAATTTGGGATGCCTATCTAGTATGCGGAGAAGTTTGATAAACCTCAGATCGCGAATTTTGCGGCCATGAAATCCGCATTTTCAGTGTGCGGTTTGAGGGTGCTAGAGATGCTCATTCCTGCTCGGCGCGATGGTGGGTAAAGTTGTAGAAATCAGTGCGCCGTCGCGGACGTAGTGGCGAGGTTAGGGCACCTCCGATGGGTCGACGAGCCCGAGAGGTCGTAAAATGCGTCTAGGCATCTCTGCGGACGCTGCGCGCACGCACAAAGTGCCCGCTCGCGTCTGGCGGACGTTTTGTCGTGCCTGCCTGGCAGTAACCCAGGCTCGATACGTCTTCTCAGGCGCGCCAGTACTGGCGCCGAGGCGTCGCTTCGGCAGTCTGCAGTCACGTTAGTCACGATGCCTCGCGTGGCACGCGGCTGTCGCCTACCTCTGCGGACGAAGTAATGATGATACCACGCATGCCACGGCCGTCGCCTGCCTCCGGCCTATATAAACAAGGGCGCAGACATCTCATCTCCTCTCACACAAAACCCTAGCCGTCGCATAACCTCCACCATAGCGCCACCGCCGCACAACCTCCTACTTTGCGATGAGCAGCGCCGGCTGCAGCCAGGCTACCGCGCCTCCACCTCCGACTCCAACTCCCCCGGTCTCGAGCTCCAACAAGGAGTTGGAGGACGACGACACCACCGACGACCTCCTCGACCCGGTCAGGGACACGAAGTTTCTGGCTGACGCGGAGAAGGAAGCAGAGGAGGAGCGAGCGCCCCACCCAGTGTTCGACGCCGAGATGGAACGCCGCAGGAGGCGGCCGCCGCAGAGGACGACTCCGCCGACATCTCATGGTCATCAGATGACCCTAATGCGCCTACCCCGGAGGAGAAGGCGGCGGAGCAAATGGCGCCATCGACTTCTTCGAGACGCTCAAGAAGGCCGAGGATGCCGTGAACGAGACGCTGCGGCCGTGCCTGCTAGAGGACGCGGCGCCGCACCGAGCTCTAGCGGCCGCACAACTGGCGGCGGAGAAAGAAACGAGGGAGGGACGCAACGACGAGGCCGGGTCGTCAGGCGCAAGTGGACTAGGGCTTGTATCAACTGTAGTTTGGTACATTATGCTTTTTAAATATTATATTAGAAAATAAAAAATAGGTCATCTCCTAGAAGCACACCCAGACGCAAATAGACGCACGGTCAAAATATATCACGCGGCGATGCAAGTCAACGTTTGGGCGTCCTATATGGGTCGCCCGAGATGGCCTTAGGGCATCTCCAACGCAGAGACCCAAAACCAAAAACGGACACTCCCAGCGTCCGGTTTTGGTCAAAACTGCACCCAACGGGGCAACCCATCTTAAAAACGGATACTCCCAGTGTCCGATTTGACCCAAAACTGACGCAAATATTGGAGCGATTTGGGTCGAGCAGGACGCAAGCGCGCGTCCATTCTGTTCGGCCGGACACGCGTTCTGGCCCATTTGACAGAGAGACAAAGACAACCCAGTAGACCCCGCAGCATTCTCTCTCCTCTGTCCTCCTTTCTCCCATGAAAATCCATGGTACAGCCGCCGGAGTTTGGCTCGCCTCATGGACTGCCGCCGTCGCCTACTCATGGAGGCACCCGTCGCCGCCGCCTCCTTTTTTTCACACCTGCCGGAGGTCACCGGAGGCGAAACAAGCTCCGCGGCCGCGGCGAGTTTGGAGCCGCGCCGGCGACGACGAACGGGGTAGCGCGAGCACGGGCGGGGCCGGCCGCGTCGGCCACGGGCGCGCACGGGCGGGGGCGGCCACGGCCGGCCACGGCGAGGCGGAACTCGCCGCGGCGGCCGCGTCGGCCACGGGCGGGGCGGCGCTCGCCGCGGGCACGGCCGGCCACCGGGCGAGGCGGGCATAGGCGGCGGCGGCGCCGGCGTCGGCGCATGGGGCAGCGCCCGCGGCGCGGACCGGCTCAGCCGCGCCAGCCTCCTTCTGTGGCCCGCGTCCGCGGCGGCGAATGGGGCGGCGCCCGCGGAGGCGACGAACGGAGCCGTCGTGCGCAGGGGCCGGGCGGCCGTTCGAGGTCACTGGGCAGCTGGGCGAGCCGCGTCTGGGCGAGTAGTGGCGCGGCGAGGGCGGAGCTCGCCGGGCCGTGGCGGGGCGGGGACGGACGCCGCCGGGCCGGGGACGGACGTGGCTCGACGGGGCGGACAGCTGCCATGCCGGGGCGAGCAGTGGCGCGGCGGGGAGAGCTCGCCGGGCCGTGGCGGGGCGGGGACGGACGGCGCCGGGGCGGGGATGGACGCCGCCGGGCCGGCGCTCTACGGGGCGGAGCTCAGCTGGTTCTTGGCCAAGTAGTACTAGTGTGTGGCTGGAAGAGGAATAGAAATTTGAGTCTCACACTGCGTTGGGAAAAAAAAGCCAACGGATATCCTTGTCCATCCGCGTCTCTGGAGACTAACCCAAACGACAAAAATCGGACGACCCAATACTTCCGTTTGGGTTGTAGCGTTGGAGGGGCATCTCCAACCGCGCCACCCATCCCGCGCCCGCGCGTCCGGATGGGTCCAGCCGGACAAAATCGTGGCCCAACGCGGGGACGCACCGCAAAAGCGGACGGCCGCGGCGTCCGGGCAGCGCAAACCCGGCCCAAATCTGGGCTAGGTTTGCGTGGCCGCGGATGGCACGCGGCGTCCGGCTCGCGTCCGGGCGTCCGTCGCCTCGTCTCCTTTGGGCCCACCTGTCGGTGACCCGGGGGGTATTAAATGGGGACCGGAGGGGATCGGCCCTCACTCCGGTCCCCGCTCCACTCCCCGGCGAAACCGGCGCCATGGCCCCGAAGCGGGTTTTCGCCGGAGCCAACGACGACGAGGCGGCGGCAGCCGGCGTCGTCCGCCGGCGATGCGGCCATCGTGCGGAAACCCGGGCGGTCTCCACATCGGAGAGGCCGCCGGAGCGGCGCGGCATTGCCGCAACCGCCGCCGGCTGCCGCTCGAGCCAAGCCCGAGTCCTCGGAGGAGGACCCGGACCTCCGCGCCGCGCTGCTCATCTCGGCGGCGGAGGAGGACGAGAAATGGCCGCACCTCCGGGCGGCCATTCGGACGTCCGAGATGGAGGAGGCGGCGCGTGCGGCGGAGGAAGAAGCGGAGCTCGCGGGAGCTCTAGGCCCGGGCCCGCCGGGCGCGGCGGGGGGAGGAGGAAGCGGCGCGGCGGGAGGAGGCCGGGCGCCGCGCCGGCCGAGGAGCGCCGCGAGGCAGCGGCGGCGAGGAGGCCGGGCGCCGCGCCGGGAGCGGCGCCGCCGGGAGGCCGGGCGCCGCGCCGGCGGAGAAGGCGACGGCGCCTCCTCCACGAGGCGGCCTGCTCCGTGCGCCGCCGCGGCCTCGGGTGGCTCCGGACCCCCGCTCGGCACGGGAGGAGGCCCGGTGGTCTCCGTGGCCGGAGTCCCGGCGCGGTCGAGCCACAACGGCGCCTCCCCGCCGGGGGCGTCGTCCACGGCGACGGCGTCGCCGGCAGGCGCCCACGGGGGCTAGGCGGCGCACGGCGGCCACCGCGCCGCCGACCAAACCCTAATAGAGGGTTTTTAGTTTAAATTTAAAAGCCCATATAGGGGCTTCTTTTGTTAGTTATTTGCCCAAAATAGGGCTATGTACAAATTTGCCCAAAATAGGACATATGTTTAATCAAATTTCGTTTAAATTTGCCATTTTTCTTTTGTTTTCGTGTTTCTCCGATTTTGCGATGCGTCCGCGCGTTGGGCGCAGCATGCGACCCAAACGGACACGCGGACGCGGGCCGTTGTTCGCGTGTCCGACCGGCGACCCAAACGGCCCAAAACAGACGGCCGGCGCGCGTCCGTTTGGGTCGCGCGGTTGGAGATGCCCTTAGCAACCGGCGCTGCCGAAGCCGTCGAGCTTCAACTCCTCAAGCAACTGTGCAAGTTCAGTCAAAAAACAGATATCCGCGGTGATATATGGCGCCCCAAGCAATCGCCACGGTTGAGGCTGCATTTGCCGGCATTCCACGGACATCGCCATCCGCCACAGAGCTGAGCCCGTCCGGCGCCCTGCCGCGGCGATGGTCGTGCGCCCGGCGTCGCCTACAACGCGGCCATCTCCCGCTGCTCCCGCGCGGGCCTGCACCAACGCGCGCTCGCCTTGCTCCACGAGATGCGCGACCGGGGACACCACGCCGACGAGTACACCCTCCCGCCCATCCTCAACTCCGCCGCGCTCCTCCGCGTCCCGGCAGGCGCCGACGCGCTCCACTCCCTCCTCCTCCGCGCGGGGCTCGCCGCGCACCTCCACGTCGCCAACGCACTCGTCGACGCATACGCCAAGCTGTCCCGCCACGGCGCCGCGCGGGCCGTGTTCGACGAAATGCCACACCGCGACGTGGTCACCTGGACCTCCCTCCTCACGGGGCTCGCGCGCTCTCGCTCCCACGACCCCGCGCTGCGGGTGTACCGCGAGATGGTCGCCTCGGGGATCAGGCCTGACGAGTTCGTCGTCGCGGCCGCGCTGAGCTCCTGTGCCGGCGCCACCGCGCTCGAGCTGGGCGTTTCGGTGCACGCCACCGCGGTCAGGCTTGCGCTGGACCCGTTCCTCTCGGTCGGGAACTCGCTGGTGTCCATGTACGCCAAGACCGGCTCGCTGGGCGAGGCCAAAAAGGTGTTCGACGCTATGCGTGTTCGGCGTGACCCCATCACGTGGACGGCCCTGATCGTCGGGTACGCCCAGAACGGCCGGGGCAAGGAGTCGCTGGAGGTCTATGCCGACATGGTCCAGTCAGGATGCGGGCCGGACTACGTCACCTTCATCGGCCTGCTCTTCGCTTGCAGCCATGCTGGCCTGGTCGACGCCGGCCCGGCGCACTTCCGGTCAATGCAGGCCGAGCATGGCGTCGCGCCTGGACCAGACCACTACGCTTGCATGGTCGACTTGCTAGGCCGAGCCGGGAGGCTTGACGAGGCCATGGACCTGCTGAACAGGAGCACGGCGAGGTTGGACGCCACGGTGTGGAAGGCGCTCCTCGGCGCTTGCCGGACGCACGGGAACACGGAGCTCGGCGAGCACGCGGCCGAGATGGTGTGGAGGCTGGACCCAACGGAGGCCGTGCCGTATGTCATGCTGTCGAACCTCTACTCGCGGGCGAGGCGGTGGGCCGAAGTGGCGAGGATCCGGACGCTGATGAAGTCGAGAGGGATCACCAAGGAGCCCGGGTGCAGCTGTGTGGGAGTGAACGGTGTGACGCACCTGTTCTACGTGGAGGACGGGGGCACCCGAGGACAGAAGAGATTTACCGAAAAGTTGAGGAGATGATGTGCAGGATCCGGGCTGAAGGATACGTGGCGGATACTGACTGGGCGCTGCAGGACGAGGGGCCGGAGGGGAGGGAGAAGGGTCTGGCCTACCACAGCGAGCGGCTCGCCGTTGCATTTGGGCTGCTTGCCGTGCCGGCCGGCGCGCCGATCCGCGTGTTCAAGAACCTCCGGGTGTGCGGCGACTGCCATGCCGCGATCAAGATGATCGCCAAGGCGTACGGCAGGGAAATTATACTGAGGGACGCCAACTGCTTCCATCACATGAAGGATGGTGTATGTTCGTGCGGCGACTACTGGTAGTGGTAGATTCAGCCAGACAGGTATGATTCCTTTGCTCATTTTTGGTAGACTCAGCGCAGGCATGTCGCATGTGTATAAGAGAGCGAATAGGTACTTCACTTGGGAGTAGTTGATTTCCACCGAGATATATGCATCATAAAAGATCAATTATCTTGGCAAATCTTGTTACTTATAACTGCTTCCTCCGTCCCATGAAACATGTTCAAGGTTTGTCAAAATTTGGATGTACCTATTACTACTATTTAGTGTCTAGATACATCTAAATTTTGATAAACCTTTGACATGTTTTGTGCGACGGAAGGAGTAGCAGCAATGGCTGTAAGTAATAGTCCTATGACCAATGTCTCTAGCTGGTTGTTTCCTTCAAAACCAATTTCCGTCTCATCTTGCTGTAGAGTAAGTGTCATTGCTCAAATTTAATGTTTTTCTTCAGAACTTGTGAGCTCATTGTGTATGTGTATAGAAAATTTGAGAGATTACTTGGCCAGCAACAACCCTTACCCAAAGAGCAATGTCTCTAGTGTTAGCAATAAGCCATGTGCGCCATTGCCGTGCGATCGGTGTCAGTGCACCGGGTCGAGGTCCGTGGCGAGCATGGCGTGTGCGTGAGTGTGTTGCGCGTCAGTACGCGTGTGTGTGCGTAGAGTGCGTGCAGTTAGAGGTAGCGAGGAAGGAGGAGAGGCGACCCAGTCCTGGTGCGCGCAGGGTCGGCCCCGTTGATCGCGTCAGAGCGCGATCACCGCGCGAGCTGGGGCGTGTTGGACGTGGGCGTCGTGGGTGCGTGTGTGCGCGGCGTGGCGACGTTTGTGCGAGCCAGCGCCTATAAGAACCCCTCCCTGTAATCGTCAATGTACCGGTGAGCTGAAGAGAAAAGTAATTAGGGCGTACGTGCGCCCACGGCAGCGCCACGTGCGCCGGCCGGTGACATCCTGTGTCTCCTCTCCGGTCCTCTCTTCCACCTCCTGTCTATGTTCAGAGCGAGCTCGAGCGAGGAGAGAGGTTGCCGCGATCAGCTGCAACCACAATTGGTATCAGAGCCTCAAGATTTGGGGGCGTGGCGCGGCGAGGCTGCGGCGGACACGGCGGCGGCGGCCGTGGCCGTGGCGTGCGGGTGAAGCAGCTCGAGCGGCCGCGTCGATCGGCGTTGGAGCGCGATCGGGTGCGCGAGCTGAGGGCGTGCGGATCCTGGACAAGAAGATCGGCGTGCGGGGAGGTGACCGCGTCGCCGCACTGGAGACGGCCGCGTCGTTCGCGTCGGAGCGCGACGGGTGCGCTGTCCGGGGAGTGCGGAGCGTGGTGAATGCCGCGGAAGAGCAAGGCGTCAAGACCGCGGCGAGGACACGCAGGGCCGCCGTGCCGATCGCGTTGGTGCGCGAGGTAGACACGAGCTGGGGCGTGCTGGAGCGCGGCGACGAACGCCGAGGAAGAAGATGGTGGCATCGTCAAGCGAAGGTGGAGGCCGTTGCAGCGGTGAAGCCGACGTCGACGACGAGCCCTGAGCATGGCTTAGGGCGTGAATGTTAGCAATAAGCCATGTGCGCCATTGCCGTGCGATCGGTGTCAGTGCACCGGGTCGAGGTCCGTGGCGAGCATGGCGTGTGCGTGAGTGTGTTGCGCGTCAGTACGCGTGTGTGTGCGTAGAGTGCGTGCAGTTAGAGGTAGCGAGGAAGGAGGAGAGGCGACCCAGTCCTGGTGCGCGCGAGGGTCGGCCCCGTTGATCGCGTCGGAGCGCGATCACCGCGCGAGCTGGGGCGTGTTGGACGTGGGCGTCGTGGGTGCGTGTGTGCGCGGCGTGGCGACGTTTGTGCGAGCCAGCGCCTATAAGAACCCCTCCCTGTAATCGTCAATGTACCGTGAGCTGAAGAGAAAAGTAATTAGGGCGTCTGTGCGCCCACGGCAGCGCCCTGTGCGCCGGCCGGTGACATCCTGTGTCTCCTCTCCGGTCCTCTCTTCCACCTCCTGTCTATGTTCAGAGCGAGCTCGAGCGAGGAGAGAGGTTGCCGCGATCAGCTGCAACCACAATTGGTAACATCTAGTACATGATTTGTGGCTGCATCATCATTCTTAATTGTACATACAGATGGATTCTCAAAACGCCAAAATAAAAATAATTCTCATGAAAAACAACTGCACTCTCAGTTTTATAATCCAGTTGATCGATCTTTTAAGCACACTAGTATTTTCTGTCTAATAAATTCTTGTAATTATGCCATATATACAAGGGGAACTATTAACCTATTCATTGCCTCTGTCACTCTATATCCTTCTTTCCAGGCCAGTACACACAAGGTCTCCTGTCTGTCTCCAAAGATACAACAACATGATGACATCTTAGAACAACATTTCTAGCTACCTAACTCAGGTGCGGATGAGGTTTAACACTTACTAACTCTACACACCATCTAAGAGCAACAACTTCTTGTTGCTGAAACGGCAAGGCGAGGCAGCCGGGACAGCTACAACCATTCCATGCACTATCTCCTCGCCATAGCGTCGCTGCCACGACACACACTATTCATTGTGAGACGGAAGGTAGGCGCATGGCATCTCCATGCCGCCTTCATTTCTCACCTCCAACAACAGGTCCAGGTTGTCAGCCTTCTTCATGCCACCATCCCCCGGCATTGCCTATGACCAGGGTTGGATGCTTCTTCGTCAGGGTCTGCTGCTCATCATCAGACCAGTATCCGCTTTCTCTCATGGCTAGATCTTCATACTCCTCGTCCGACTTTGTCGAGTGCTCCTGCACAGACCCTGCTTCCTCCATCTGCTTCACGTTTTTTTCATATAAAATGATCAAAGACAAATGAATGGATAATCGGTTAAATACACTGGCTTTCCTGTTGATCTAATGTTGTATCTCAAGAATGCAGCACCACCACAGCTAAATGGTGTATACATAAAAACACATCATACTCATATGTTCATCTAGAGTATAAAGCATTCAGTTGAGTTCTGCTTGGAATTGTCATCTGGCATCTTGGTGAGCTGCAACATGAGGATAAATATCTACTTCCTGTATATGTGCTGTCAGCCTTGGAATCATCGGCACTACCAGCATGACTGGTGCATCCGGTATCACTTGGCCATGCACTAATCCCAAAAGAGCCAAACTGAAGGTTGACAGCCTCTGCCTTCCCAATCTGCAATGGGCCATAATAAGATTTCCGACAGACTTCTCACTTCCTGTGCCATCGTTTTTGTTTCCATTGCGGTCACCGGCAACAACAGGCCATGCCTTAGCAACTGAACCATTGGTGTTAAGGAGAGCCATCAGATTCCTAGGAAAACCCTTTCATTTGAATCAACTGAAACATGCCCTTGGAGCTCAACGGCTGGTTCCAGAAACTGTGAAACAGAGTGTAAGAAAATTGGAATTCAGACAAGGGAACGCAAACTGACTTGTTGCAGAATACAAGAATTATACTATAATGAAGTATGCAGCTAGGCTTTTGTCATTTGGAATTTCAATGCAAACGGACACATGCAGGCAATTTCCATAACCGAATCTTGGTGACAGCTATAAAGATACTATGGTGTTGAGTCAAATCTCAAGTCACCAAGAAGTAACCAAGGACCATCCAGAGCATTCAGTATACGCCTTACTACCATTAACTGGGGAACTGAGCTCAGGGAGACGAGGCAGACAGAGACAGACATACTGAAAACCATTAATTAGGACGAATAGCCAGGGGACCTTGAAGGCGTGGCATGGATTGCATCCCATGAGCTGGAGCGTGCTCTGCAGGACGGGGCCGGTGTAGCGGAAGGTGCTCCGCCGGCCATGGCCGTGGTGGCGGGGACGGCAATGTAGAGCAACCTCGAGGCCGCCATGTTCCGCTGAACCTACAACCAGGCAGCCCTCCACTGAATGAAGATCGGCGGGTGGAAGAAGGAGCAATGGTGGACCTTGGTCTCGATAGGGGAAGGGTTTTTGAGTCCACTGGGCTGGAGAGGGTGCGGATGGGGACGCTGACGAGAGGTGGCACAGGGCGGTGCAGCGGGCGACGTCACGGTGAGGCCCTTGCAGGCCGCACGCACCGGTTTGATTTGATTTGTTTACAAAGCCATGAGAGCTAGCTAAGACGAGAGCTAGCGATCGGCGCGGCCAAACTAGGTACGCGGCGCGCGGCGCCGCAAATAAACGCGGCTCATACGCGGTATGCCGCGCAGTTATTGCGGATATAGGCGGCACATACGCGGGTCCCGCAGGTCGTCCCGCTTGCAGTCTGAAATCCGACCCGCCGCGCCGCCGCTCGCCTCCCTCGTCGCTGCTCGCGGTCACCAGGCCGGTGCCGCATCCTCACCAACCGCCTCGTCCCCAGCGCGCGCGTCGGCAATTCGCGACAAAACAAGGAAGGGAGGATGTCTTCGTGGGAGGACGAGGAGTCCGCGTCGGCGGCGGCGACCATGGACGTCGAGCTTCTTAGAAACAGTTTTTTGGAATAATGTTCTGCTCGCTGCAGTTGAAATGTTTTTGCTCTACAAAAGCCATTTTTTCCTAGTAATGTGCTTATTGTAAGCTACTTATTTTGAAGGTTTTACCATTTTTTTCTTGTCTCATACTTGGGCCTTGTATTTCTGTATAAAGGTTTATTTGTTGATTTTTTTCACACTTGGCTACACATACACTTAAGTAGTATACTACTTCAAAAAATAGTCTAGTGCAATTTGGAAGTGAGAAAGATAAGCCTGGTGCAGTTAGTTAGTTAGTTAATTGCAGAACTGGATACTAAGACGAGAAGCAAGAAGAATCAACATTGGACAATGTGATGATGTATGTTTCTATTTTTTTTGTAGCTTAGTCACCAACAGTTTGTTACACTCCCCCAAATGAAACCCCATTTCTCCAATGAAGTGCAAATGAAGTTCACAAATATCACATGCTTTCCTTTGTTAATAACAGATGTTGGGACAAATTTATTCATTTACATGTTTTTCGTTGCTGAGAATGCTTTTATCCTTTTATTGCTGAAGCCGTGGTAATGTGTTTTAGCATGTAATCAGCTTCGAGGCACTCTCTGACTGTTATTTCGAATGCCCTCTCCAGTTCCAGAGCCTCAGCTTGACACCTTTGTCTTCTGCAAAACCAAGAGTGACGTAGGAGCATTTCAGTTAGATGACATGTAAGACCCCAGACACTTGGATTTTATCGTTTCAGTCCCTTAAATTGTACTAACCTGTGATGTTGGCTTCCATGAAGAGGGGAGGAAGTTGTGGATTTGGTTGCTGACGACTTGTATGTCCTTCGGTACAAGTCCATCAAGGGTCGTGTCGAGGCCGGCAGAATTGACCTTATTTGATGCAAGCAGCAAGGCACTACTGAGGCTCTAAACAGATCGTCAACCCTCCGTGCAAGAATATTCTAAATTCCTGGTAAGGTAGACATGAACTGGTTCAGATGTGTATTCCGCAATGATCAGTTAGGGGACTGGACTATCTTTTTATGTAACAATATTGTTGTATTTTAAAAAGTAATGTCAACTCTTGTTGTTCAAGAATGAAGATAATTCTTCTTCTTGGTAAGAAAGATCAATATCACAAGTGATAATCAGAAGATTTGCACTGTCCAACAACTTGAGATTCGCATAAATCCATCAAATGTCTTGCAACGGAACCAGTTTTAGGCTTTTGGCTATGATCTATCTGTATAGACAACAATACCACACTCAAGGAATTTATTTCATTGCACATCTGTCGGTGGCCAATCGCCAGCAAGGCAGCAATGGTATATGAAGCTAACTGTTTTTTACGTTAATTGGTAAGGAGAGATCCCAGCAATGTCGCTCCACTTAACTTTATCAAAGTCTTATACTCTAAAGTTGAATATTTGCTGGACAATTTCCCTGAAAAATGAAGAAGCCGTGAAATAAACGATCCATCTCTTAGATGTATAAGCCTCAGTAGCACCCTCTTCTGGGGGATCGAGCATTCTCTCTTCCATACTTAGAAACACCGATGGGAGCAGGGGAGAGCTTCGTCTATCTCTCTTCCATACTTAGACACACCGATGGGAGCAGGGGAGAGCTTGGTCTATCTCCAGCCCGCTCCCAAGTCGGCCACAGCTCTAGGAGAATCATTGTACTGTCTCCACAGCTTATACATATCAGGTAGGAGTAGGGGTGTTACCTCCACGCGAGGGTTTCGAACATGGGTACGTCGCCGTGTCGCTCGTGCTCATACCCACCTCCGGAATCCGCCGTAGTCCATAGGCCTCGCTTCTCCTCCGTTGAAGCCATCCCATAGCGTCTGCCGTGATGATACCACGACACTTCTTGTACACTAGCTTTGGGTTTCTCTTAGAGTAACTCCGAGAAACAAAATACTCCACTATATATCGCATCTTTTATTCAACAAAATGCCATAGACCATCTTATATTTAGCGCCTTTGATAATTTTCTGGCAGTAATTTTCTAACGTTTATTCCTCAACAATTATTTCTTGGAAATAGTTCACCATCATCCTATGGGTGTACTCCAATATTCATGTCCAATTTTTTCCGGAAAAAATACTAATATCTTCTTCTAATGTACTCTTAGAAAATAGATTTACTCTGGTGTTTGAATGTCTTCTTCTACGGTATCTTTGGAAAATATACTTATTGTAGCATCTGTTGCATCTTTTACCCGCGGAAATACTACTGTGTGTTTTAAAATAATTATTGTACCATTCCGTTCATCGCCTCTTTTATTCGGATAATTTTCTAACGTGTATTTTAGAAAAAATACTCCATATTTTGATTGTCTCTTTTATTCGGCAATCATAGTACTACCTTCTTCTATGGTGTCTTGAGAAAAAAATACTCCAGCATACGTCGATTCTTTTACCATGGAAAAATAATACCGCCTCACTTTCAAAAAATATACTTGCTCCACCGTCATCCACCTCTTTTACGCGAGAAAAATACTACTGTCTTCTTTCGTAGCAATACCAGAAAAACATATTTAGTTTACCGTACATCATCTATTTAAAAATACTACTGCCTTCTTGGGTAGAACCTCTAGAAACAAGAAATACTCCACCATCTGCCGCCTCTTTTAGCCAGAGAAATTATCTACAACTCTGTAAAAATGCTTCCTCCATCTTCTACTGCCTTTTTAAGTCAGCATGCACTGTCTTACTCCGGGCACCACAACTATAGTGTAGTGCCACTGCCATACTACCCTCTCTTTTTTCCATCACCTCATGGTCACACCACATCGTTATTTTTGTCTGTACTACCATCGCCTCACAATCACCTATGCACGTAAGATTGAAATAATTCCTACCACTTTTGCGTTAGTTCAACGTTCTTCGACACCATTACTTATGCGGTACTTCTGCAACTCAGATATTGTCATACTTATACAATACTTTAACCAACAACCTAATAGCGAAGGGCGTGGCACGGTCTACGGCAAGGAGGCGTGGCGTAGTCGGCGGCTGGAGACGGCAAGGCGCGGTGGTGGCATGGAGGTCGAGCGCTCCGCCGTCTAGAGAGATTGGGGGAAGATGTGAACTATGGGAACTGAAATGTGCATCACACTGGAATTTTGGTTTCGGTCAAAATAATAGCAGTGGGCCTGAGTTAGGTGCGCTGCCAATATTACATGCACCCTCTGCCGCAAACTATTGATAGCACGGACAGCGTGTTGTCGTAACTTAAGTTAGTACTAGTCACGTGCCACCAGGGTCGCAGGCTGCGGCTAAGTTCTGCGCCTAGGCGCAGCCGGGACCCACATACTAGTAGCGCGCCCTACCTTACGGTATGCTACCACTACGAGCTCACTAGTCGCGTGCCCTATTATTGCCCAGTACTAAAAATAGCAGTCGGGTGCGCTTTCTAGGGCCCGCTGCCATTAGTCGAGCCCCTATAGCCCTTTCCATACTAGTGAACCCACTGGATCCATGTGAGGTATCTCCAGCCAATAGAGAAGCACCATGCCATAGATTTTTCAGTGCAGCCGCTTGGAAACGGTTGCACGGGATATATCTAGCCGGTGCGGTTGGTGGTTTGACAAGAGATTAACATGTTGATGCAAAGACGCTACATGCTATTTTGTATCTTTGGACGGCTCACTACTAGAAAAAGGCCTAGCCGTAGGATTGCTACCAGTGGCGCACCACTACACATGTGCACCACTGCTATGGCGCACCAAAAAGTGGTGCTCCGTTGCTAGCCATATCACCACTACGTTTGACCAAGGTTTGACACACCCCTATACATAGCAATGGCGCACCAAGTAGAGGTGCGCCAGTGCTATGTGAGGTAGCAGTGGCGCACCTCTACATGGTGCGCCATTGATATGTATAGGGGGCTGATGGAAACTTTTGGGCACCATTTAGTAGTGGTGCACCATGCTTGGTGCGCCACTGCTAAGTGGTGCACAAACATTTTCATCCCCTTGTGGACCGTCTTTTAGGTTTTGAAAAAATAAAAGAAATAAATAGAAATTTCAAAAAATAAATTCTTCGAGATGCCTGATGACTGCAAGTACACAGATAAATTGTAGCTAGTTTTGAAATAAGAGTATCGAACCACGAGGAGCTACTAGTTAAGGTCTTAATGCCCCCTTGCTATAGTATTTTAGAGGATGGTTGTGATTGGTTGCAATAAAGTAAACAAAGCAGTAAAAGCGTTATAGGAAATGTGTTGAAATTTAATAAGACAAAGTGTTCTCAGGAATTATCGTATCCACCTCTAGCATTAGGATTCATTTTAATTAAGATGAAGTATGCTTTTAATCATATTATGTGTGGAGAGAGCTCCGTGACAAGATGCGCCCAAAAAGCCATCGGTCATCGCATCTCTAAATAACCACAGTAACTAGTCTTCTGCAAGCGGCATACTATTGCTATTAAGGGTTTTACCCCGTGGTTATCGATATGAGCTTGGTGAGTCTTTCTTTATCCTCCTCATCCATGTGTTAAAGTGCCGATACGGTAATGTCACTTCTCGGTGTTCACTTTACCACACTTCAAAGGGTAGTTCCCTCTCGAGACCATAAGGTAAATATTACATGGTGCACAACATATAATATCAAGAGAGAGAACTAACACACATTAATACTTAAAATCATAAATCATCTTAGATTCATCTCATATTCATGCTAGGGTTTCTCCATCTCCCCAAGAAGTAAACGAACTACTCACACATGGAAGAAATCAAGAACATCATCATAATAATATGGAGGGGATGAAAGGAATGGAATGAATTCGAACACAAATCCACAATAGCAATCAAGATTACAAATATGGTTGGAGGAGAATGGGATTGGTGATGCAGCGGTTGGTGATGAAGGGGATGATGCCTTGTCCTCTAAAGATCCGCGTAGCAGCCCGTATGATGTCTTCTCCAAGGTTGCTTCTCTAGATCTCATCAGGGGTGGCATTTCTCTGTTTTGCGGAGTTGTGTGTCTTAGATCTCCCCGTCATCTGCGCGAGATGGAAGTATTTGACAAGACAGTGCTCCTAACACACCTACGGGCGGACGGTACGAGCGGGCTCCCCCCCCCGTACCAATGCCCGCCAAACTTACTGGAAGTTGTCCTCGCATCCTTTCTTCGTCCAAGTGCATAATTAAGTGCTTAAATGTTTTTTACATCGTCAAAATACCATAATGGCAGTTTTTATTGATATTTCATCATTGCTTTATTATTTTAAGATCCCGTGTAGACAAGCATAAAAGTACGCGGTAGCGCGGTGAAATACAAAAATCTTCTTACTACTCAATGATAACATAATGAAATAACGGTGTAAAAACATGCTAAAAATTCACTCATCAATGCCCATTTATTATATCATCTAGTTTTAATGAAAATTAACAAACATGAATTTCGACTTTTGTTTGCAAAATGGGGCCATGTTCGGTAAAACAAGATTTCTGGTTGCATATGACCTCCGATGAAAATCACGCGAAATTTTCTATCCGATTTCAACCCCTCTGGGGTTTACAAATTTGTAGATTCCCAAAAGTCAAAAAGGAAACAATTTTTTTCAGGTTTTAGATTCCAGGAAGAAATTTCAAAAAATAAAAAAATAGCAGGGTGCGCCACTGTTAAGTTCCTGCCCTACGAATTTTGAAACGGCCGACCACTTACCCCCTTCCTCCTTCCTCCTCCTTCTCCACATATTCTATTCTACTCCTCCTCTCCTCCCCCTCCTCTCCTTTCCCCCTCCTCCTCTCCTTTCTTACTTCCTCTTACTCCTCTATCCACTCCTCTTGCCTCCTCTCTGGCGACCTCCGACGACCCTCCGGCTTCCCTCCTCCTCTCCGACGACCATCGACGATCCTCCTCCTCCAACTCCGGCCTCCTCCTCCTCCTCTCCGGTGACCACCTCCTACTGTCCTCCTTCTTCTCTTCCTCATCCTCTCCTCCTCCATTCGGCCAACCCTTCCTTCCACGTCACAGAGAACGTGAAAAGGTGCATACTAGAAGGATAATATAAAAACAATCCAAATCTAGATCCAAGATCGAAATTTCAAATTTTAACCAGTGGCGCACCCTTTTTTTGTGTCGTAGCGCATGTCGATGAAATAGAAATGACGCACCAGTGAGTTAGTAGTGGCACACTACGTGGAGTGATAGAAGTGACGCACCCAGGTGCATCACTGATAGCCATATGGGATGCGCCACTGATTGCATGTTTTCTTTTTCTAGTAGTGGCTGATTCATGTATCACCTTTATACGATCCATTATTTAAAATAATTTTTAAATAAATATTGATAATCTAACCAAGAGGCCGCATTCGTTGTGTTTAATGCAACGGCCGTGGCTTCTCCTTTTTGAAGAAATAGAGCTTGAGAGTGGTTTATAGGAAATAGCTTATCTGTCCTTTAGGATTAATAGAGAAGCAAAGATGATTGACATGTGCGCAAAGAAGAATGTCGTGGTAAAACCTTGTTGCTGGTGTTTCCGCAAACAAATGATCGCCGTTCATGCACTTGTACCAGCCTAAAGACTAGAATAGTCAATTCAAACTCCATACACATTGTTTTCTCCAAACAATGTCGAAAATTACAATTCATACATGGAGTGTTTTCAAAATGTTTTGAAGTCTTTAGAATTTGAATAGATATTCGACCTATAAATACTTCATGGCCTCAAATCAATTAATATTTTAGTAAGAACAAATGGGGTAAATATGTTCCATAAATATCATAGTTTTGATAGAAATAAGAAACATAATAGCATATCGATGGTACTACACAAATCACTGTTATATTGGTAAAATAGCTATAGCAGCAAAATTTGAACAACTTTTTGAGCAAACCAAGAAGAATGCCATCAGAAGTTCTTAGGTCTCAATCTTATCCTCGGCATGGCTATGATATTGAGAAGAATTAACATCATATGAGCTTGAAGAACCCACCTAAAATATGAGTAAAAATAAGATATCAGACACTGCTTCTTCCATCTCATTCCAAGGAATATCTAGAAATACCGTTAGAAATAAAAGGTAAATATAAATGAGCCTCAGAGTTGTCTACATATTATAGAAACAAAAGATGCACAACAAATTTTTATTATGTTGCACGGTGTAGCTAACTTGTATTTCTTAGTTAGCACAATTATGCTCAACTCTTTATCACTCACAAAGCACAACATCGATATATACATTAGAAAGAAATACATGCAAGAACATGCTATTTTAATATGAAATAATCCTAGAGGGGCCTATATAATTATTAGTGTTTAGTTTATGGTACATAGGTGCAAATCTATAATTTAAGATAGTAATCCACGCATAATGTGTTTTGCGGTAATGCTCAGCTCTAAACATATATGCTATCTACATATAAGCTTTGATGAATAGTTGTCTCTCTAGTGATGTAAATTAAGTTGATAATAGACTGTCCAAGGAAGTACAAATGATCTAAGTACCTAGAAAACTTGCACAATTAGCATAAAAAACTTAAGTACACATTGGCGCACAATAAGTATTTAATAATAATAACTATACTACAGTGGAAGTCATTTATCTGTATGGATGGAGATGACATACTTACTTTGCTTTATATTTCAAGATAATTTATTTGGCATATTCATTGGAGAAGGAGAGATGGAAGAAAGTGGTAACAAGAACTATCAATCTATAGCAAAAAATGAACTAGAATATGATAAATTAGACCGTACGTAAATCTTTACCTGATCCGGTATAACACTTGTCATGAAACTCATGATGATCCTGATTGCATCAGCTGTAGCCTATAATTAGGTTATGTTTGTTAATGTGTCATTTTATAAAATATTACAAATTATCTAGCTAGTAAGTTTGTGCACACTATACCTTATAATTATACGCAAAATTATCCAGATAAGCAACTAAATTTTCTCTATCCCGCTTTTGCCCCACAAAATTAAGCCGTCGGAGGGGTCTTGGATGCTGGTATCTCATTCACAACATGTGTTAGAACACCAACTAAAACATATATAACTATCATTATCATTTTTTCTCTCTTCAAATGGTTATTAGCTATTCACCCTAAAACATGAAAACAAAGTTTATGTTGACTTCCATTTAGATAATTATTTACCTGATTTGAAATGTCTCGAGATATTTTGTTGACCTCCATGCCTATTTGTTGTCGAATCGCATCATCAGATATAAGCGGAAGTAGACCATTGAGCCATATGACAAATTGTTTTGAAGATGCCTATCAAATGGAAACTCAACATTTTATTAAATACTCAAGCATAATTAGTGCTCAGTAAGGAATTTTTAAAACGAGTCAACATACAGCTTGTTTCATGCTCCTTTTGATGAATGCGGATCCACATTTCTTCCCTCTCCGAGAGGTTGTTCTCCCATGTCTCCCACTTCTTTAATTTCCATCCTCCCCTTTTATTTTGCCTACGTACACTGCCATATTTTTTGTATATATCTAAACGTACAAGTGACTCCACAAATATGAAAGATTGCAAGTTTTCTGGTTTTCGGGGGCCGAAATCTAACAATTTCATTGCCTCGTTCAATTCAGTCTCAAAGTTCTCCCCATTCCATCTCAACTTATATGCAAATAGTTTATTGTCACCACTTTGGGTCAATAACTTACCCCCATGAATTAAAGTTGGACCAGGAAGGTAATTTGATGTGTCAATATTGTACTTCTGGCTCCACTTTTGCTCCAGTTTGTTTTCAAGTGTCCAAATCTGCACCTTACCAAAAATCCCTTCAATTGCATAATGAAATGTTTGAGCAATTGCTATACATATCTTCTCGTCTATCTCTCGTATGCAGAATTTCCAAGAACCATATGCATAATGTTCAGGAACTGGTGTGGGTAATTGTATCCGCACAAACCTTTCTTCACTGAGATCGAAGGACATAATAGCATGTCGCCGGCTAGCTGCTATATCTTCAATTATCCAATACACTACTCCATCCGTATTTATTGCTCCAGCATTTCTCACACAATTCAAGCTTAAGGCTTCTGGAGTTTTGATATCTTTCCATTTCTCATCACCAAGCGTATAAACCTGAATAACATTGAATCTATCTTTATTCTTGAAAGGGCCATCTATATTATCACTTAGGAAGTGTGTGATCTTGTATTCTTTTTTCAATGGGTGGAATCCAAAGGTGTAGAATGAGAAATGATCGCCCTTCAAATTCCTCAATGGTTTCTCAATACGCATGCTTTCACCCGTTGCAAGGTTTGCTATCTTGATGGTTGATGTGTTTGTGTATACGCAAATAAGCCCATTGCATGTTCCACAAAGGAGATCATCAGGGCCAATCACTGGCACTGCATATGTTGATTGTGACCATGCTTCATCAACAAGTATGGCATCACTAGGGTAGCATTTTCTTGCAACAGACTCTTGTCGAAAGAATAATATGGCATAACGGGATGCATGTTGAAGGTGTAATGTGGCAAACTTGGGATCACGGATCATTGTTTTCCATTGTTTGCAAACACCAACACACCTCAATAAAGTGCTAACTGGAAGCCTAAAAAATATCTGCTCCATGAGGTCTCCCGTGAGACAGTTTATTAAGCATTCATCATCTATTTGTTTCTTTGAATTGGCTTCCTCAAATTCCATAGTAAGCACAAAGCCTAGGTATGAAATTATTGTAGGAAAAAAAATTAGAAAATGATGGGGCATACACCATAAATATTTTTTATTAAAATAACTAGCAGAAAAAACGTGAAGAAAGTTTGAAATTTCTATAGGTTTAAGATTCTAAGAATTGGTACATGATTAAAGAGGTATCAGCCACATAGCAAAATATGGAGCCTGGTATGATCGGTCTATTTACCAAAAATAGTTAACAAATGCATTTACATATGATTGTTGTAAATTTGAATACACATGTAAGCATGCACAAATAACATAAGCTATGGACCTTGACACTAATATACAATCCACACACCTAGAGGATACTTGCATGAATTAAGTGTGTGAAACAATAGAAAATAGTTTAGATGGAAACATTACATAACTAATCAATAAAAAATAGGATTACACAGGTATGTAAATCTAGAACAACATGAAAAACTACATGTTGGCAAGGAATGCTGGTTGTAAACACACAAAAAACTATGCCGTTTTGGAAAGTTTGGTAGAATTTGCAGATGGAAAAATAAAAGTGGGCTATATGAAAAAACATAACAAGTACATCAGAGGGATATATGGAAATCAAATTATGGTAAAAACAATTATGTGGGATAACAAGTTTTGATTTATGAGTAAAAACAATAGAGGAACAAATACAAGAAAGGGATTTTCACCAAAAACATGGTTTATCGGGAAATTATTGGGGCGGGTGGATCAGATCTTACCGATGAAACCTAAACTTCCAATCCACGACGATGCGGATCACCTCCCCTCTCTCGATAGCCTTCTCTTCTCTACAAACTTTTGCGTGCAAGGCCTCACGGATATCGCGTCCTCAGCTGAGCCTTGTCACACACCATCACCGCGCCGCCGGTCTATATCTAGGGTTAACAGGTCGAAGGTGGATTGAAGGGGGGATGGGGTGGGATTTTATCTAGAAGGGTAAGTTATGGATCATTCTGGGCCTTATCAAGGCATTAACATCCATGACCAATGGATCAGGACCCCCGGCCCAGGAGGAGGGCGAGCGGGGGTAGCTGCTTCGGCCCCTCAAAACCAAGGGGGTACCTAATTATTTCTATGTAATGCTGGGTTTGGCCCAAGTTAGTAGTGTTACTAGCACTAGTATGATGGTTTGGTCTGTGTAGGCACAGATCCCACTGGTCATGCGGAGCCACCACCCCTATGAGGGATACACCTTATTTGTTTTTCATGGATTTGACTTCTCACCAATATACTACATAGGAACCAATATACTACATAGGAGTCCAAAAAGGCCCACTTGTGATAATGTGACAATTCTATCAAAATCCCACAGACCCATTAGCTTGAGAGAACGTCTTATTGAAATAGTATATGTTTTCCATTAGGAACACAATGTTAAATATGAGTGATAATCCAAATAGAGAAGACCCATCATTGCATGGTTGTATGCCTTCACATCACACTACCTATGAACTAGTTGTTTTTACTAGGACGATACAAAAAATCCATTAACGTCTCACTATTTTTGATACTCGACACATAATCGTCTAAAGAAAGTAACATTTTTTCATACATCGGAACTTCTAAAATTGGTACAAACAAGATATACCATTTATAGTGGTTTCAAAGAGTAGTTTTTTTTCCATTTGTAGATCGTTTCTAAACTAAGTTTCCCATTTCTTCTTCTATATAAATGTAAGCTTCATTAGATAGCAAAACAATCTTAAATTGTTAAAAGGGAAAATGGGAATCTGTGTCCAACCACTAGAGGGAAATCCACAACTCAACTACACGTCATGGCAAACACTACAACATCATACATGGTGCTTATTATACGTCGTGCCAAACTCTAAAGGTCGCGGACATGGATTAGGCGACTCTTAAGGGACATCGGGAATTTATGAACTCACCATTTATGAGATTATTTCTACAATATTTTGATCTATTCTACGTATTTTTAGAAAGGAAACAAAATAATGAACTTCACTACTTGTTGATTCTCTAAATTTCTTGGGTGATCACCACAGATTTTCATTGCTTTTCACAATCAAGACTATGTTAATTGCTCTCCTCTGGTGTAATACAAAAACTGCTCTTTAGTTCAAGGTTTTATTTGATGTTCATAGGATTTCCAACATATAGGGTAACAATGTTACGGAGTAGGTTTTTCAGCTATTTTGTTGATCATATAGTTATAGTTATAATGTTCAAATACCGGCGAGTCACGGCGGTGTGTCGTGACGGAGCCTCGGTAACAGACAAGGAGTGATGGACTCGCGCATGGGGCGCTATCTGGTGAGGGATATGCTGATCTCGACCCTGAAGATGGACCAACTGTTGTTGGAGGTGACAACTTCTGCTGCGAGTGCATGAGGTGCTTGTCGTGGGTCTGCTAGATCGGATGTGTGCTCCTATTTTCACCATAGGGGTGACTCGGTGATGCCAACGGTATTTAGCTGGCGGGGCATTGTTTGTGTTTTTAGGGCATACGGCTATGATGGCATGTTCTTCACCCATCGTCGGGTTTGTAAGTGTTGATCGGTAGCTTCAGGTTGTACAATGTATGCTTTTGGCAGGTCTTTGTTGAATAAAATTTAGATAAAACATCTTCAATGAATAGGCTGAGGGATCTCAACCTCCTTTTCGAAAAACACCTTTCTTTTATAAATTAGATTATACAATATCAACATATGGTCCCATGCTCCATGAATTTGTTGTTCAACTCTGAATGAAACCACGAAACGAATAAAAGTGTGAATACTTTTTTATTTTGCAAACAGGAGACTGTGAAAGAGGCTCTTTCAATTCATTTAAAGGATGTATTAGTCTAGAGAAGATACATTTTACATGTAATATGATTCTCTTTAGTTACTTTTCATTGGCTACCATTTTACGAGAGAGAGAAGTCCAATTTAGCCCCTAAACTTGTCTCAAAGTTCAGCTTACAACCCTGAACTTTACTTTGGTTCAACTTTCAACCCTGAATTCTAAAAACGGTTCAGAATCATCCCTTGCATTGTCTTAAGCCGGTTTTTCTTGTCACGTAATATATTCTATTGGTAAAATAGTGCGTACATGTATTCTATGTCTTTAACTCTTCATCTTCAACTCTATGCTTCATATTCAACTCTTAACCTGCTGGAATAAAAATGCTCCCCCGCGGCTCGCTGCGCTGCGTGCTGATTGCCCCGTGCTGGCGGAAGGCTAGGCACGGTAGGTGATGTCAAGGGCAAACGTCTGGTGTTATTGTTCGATGGAGGCATCCCTCTGTGGTCAACATGGCCTCGTTTCAGGGAGGAAGACGATCATGATGAGGCATGAGGTGATCATGCGATATGGAGAGAGAGAGGAAGTACATGTACCATGTATGTTGTAAGTTGATGAGTTGGCATAATATATAGGGGGAAAAACCGCTAACTGGCAAGAAAAACCGATTCAAAACTTGTCAAAAAGGGTAGAAGGTTCAATTCCTAACGGTTTATAGAATTCAGGGTTGAAGATTGAACCAAAGTAAAGTTCAGGGTTGTAATCTAAACTTTGAGACAAATTTAGGGGGGTAAATTGGACTTCTCTCTTTTACAAGACTAGGACATAATTGACCAGCTACATGCTGCAAAATTAGCTTGTTCACTTAGCCATGATATAAGGCTTTACTGGAATGGGAGAAACAAATAACATGTGCCCTTCCTGCCAGGGGTTATGCCGTACTTGAACCTAGATAGATTGACTGAATGAGACACTACGAGGTAACATAGGAGCTCCAACGGGGGGTCGGTGAAGTTGTAGCTGGCCTCTATACAGCAGCACGTGCCGCGTTGGTATGCCATCTTATGGTCGTCGACCTCGTTGTAGATGACCAAACTCCCGCAACCTTCGCGGGGCACTGGATCATCGCCGCATGCACAACGATGTTCATCGATCGTGGCTCACACTTTTGACACTGGTTCTTGAGAAGCTCACCACCGCGGCGTTTGCGTCCATATGACCGCCCTTTCACTGGATGGAACAAAGCACGTGGTTCTTGAGAAGCTCACCAACGCGCGCTCGCCTTGCTCCACGAGATGCGCGACCGGGGACACCACGCCGACGAGTACACCCTCCCGCCCATCCTCAACTCCGCCGCGCTCCTCCGCGTCCCGGCTGGCGCCGACGCGCTCCACTCCCTCCTCCTCCGCGCGGGGCTCGCCGCGCACCTCCACGTCGCCAACGCCCTCGTCGACGCATACGCCAAGCTGTCCCGCCACGGCGCCGCGCGGGCCGTGTTCGACGAAATGCCACACCGCGACGTGGTCACCTGGACCTCCCTCCTCACGGGGCTCGCGCGCTCTCGCTCCCACGACCCCGCGCTGCGGGTGTACCGCGACATGGTCGCCTCGGGGATCAGGCCTGACGAGTTCGTCGTCGCGGCCGCGCTGAGCTCGTGCGCTGGCGCCACCGCGCTCGAGCTGGGCCTTTCTGTGCACGCCACCGCGGTCAGGCTCGCGCTGGACCCCTTCCTCTCGGTCGGGAACTCGCTGGTGTCCATGTACGCCAAGACCGGCTCGCTGGGCGAGGCCAAAAAGGTGTTCGACGCTATGCGTGTTCGGCGTGACCCCATCACGTGGACGGCCCTGATCGTCGGGTACGCCCAGAACGGCCGGGGCAAGGAGTCGCTGGAGGTCTACACCGACATGGTCCGGTCCGGGTGCAGGCCGGACTACGTCACCTTCATCGGGCTGCTATTCGCGTGCAGCCATGCTGGCCTGGTCGATGCCGGCCGGGCGCACTTCCGGTCCATGCAGGCCGAGCACGGCGTGGCGCCTGGACCAGACCACTACGCTTGCATGGTCGACCTGCTAGGCCGAGCCGGGCGGCTCGACGAGGCCATGGACCTGCTGAGCCAGAGCACGACAAGGCTGGACGCCACTGTCTGGAAGGCGCTGCTCGGCGCTTGCCGGACGCACGGGAACGCGGAGCTCGGCGAGCACGCGGCCGAGATGGTGTGGGGGCTGGACCCGACTGACGCCGTGCCGTATGTCATGCTGTCGAACCTCTACTCGCGGGCAAGGCGGTGGGCCGACGTGGCGAGGGTCAGGACGCTGATGAAGTCGAGAGGGATCACCAAGGAACCCGGGTGCAGCTGGGTGGGAGTAAACGGTGTGACACACTTGTTCTATGTGGAGGACCGGGGGCACCCCCGGGCGGAAGAGATTTACCGGAAGGTGGAGGAGATGATGGACAGGATCCGAGCTGAAGGATACGTGGCAGATACTGACTGGGCACTGCAGGATGAGGGGCCGGAGGGGAGGGAGAAGGGTCTAGCCTACCACAGCGAGAGGCTCGCCGTTGCATTTGGGCTGCTTGCTGTGCCGGCCGGCGCGCCGATCCGTGTGTTCAAGAACCTCCGGGTGTGCGGTGACTGCCATTCCGCGATCAAGATGATCGCCAAGGCGTACGGCCGGGAGATCATACTGAGGGATGCCAACTGCTTCCATCACATGAAGAATGGTTTATGTTCGTGCGGCGACTACTGGTAGTGGTAGATTCGGTCAGGCAGGTATGATTCTGTGCTCATTTTTGGTAGATTCAGCATAGGCATGTCGCATGTGTATAAGAGATAGGTACTTCAGTTGGCTTGGATGAGAACAATGAGAAGAAACTTTTTTTTCCTGACAGTTGCTTGTACTAGATTAGATTGCATCAAAGATTCCAGTGATGTACAGTTCGTGCTACTTCGCTATTGAATGACCCTTTTGTCTATGTAGTTCTACCATTCTATTCATCGATATCTTTTACAGCATCCTATAAAATAAAGAGAAGCAGTTAGTAGGTTAACAGAATGGAAAGAACACATCTTTAATAGTTGATTGCCACCAAGATATATACTACCTCTGTTCTTGTTTAATCGACGCGGGAGTACAACCTAGCTAGTAGAGCTTGTATGCATGTAGGGCGTCAATTAAACACGAACGGAGGGAGTACATCACAAAAGATCAATTACCTTAGCAAGTCTTGTTACGGAAGTAGCAGCAATGACTGGAACTGATAGTTCTATGCCCAATGTCCCTAGCTGGTTGTTTCGTTCCAAACCAATTTCTGTCTCATCTTGCTGTAGAATAACTGTCATTGTTCAAATTTGAAGCCACATATTAAGGGGTCTTCAGAACTTGTGAGCTCAGCATGTATGTTTATAGAAAAATTGAGAGATTACTTGGCCAGCAAGAACCCTTGCCCAAAAAGCAATGTCTCTAGTACATGATTTTTGTGGCTGCATCATCGGCTTGATTGTACATACAGATGGATTCTCAAAACACCAAAAGAAAAACAATTCTCATGAAAAACACTTGCACTCTCATTTTTATACTCCAGTTGATCGATCTTTTAACCACACTAGTATTTTCTGTCTAATACATTCTTGTTATTATGCCATATATACAAGGGGAACTATTAACTTATCCATTGCCCCTGTCACTCCACATCCTTCTTTCCAGGCCAGTACACACAAGGTCTCCTCTGTCTCAACAGATACAACAACATGATGACTTTTTTTTTTTTGAAGAAACGCAGGAGAGCTGTGATTTTCATTTATATAGGAAACGAGTTATAGAGAACATGATGACATCTTAGAGCAACATTTGTAGCTACCTAACTCAGGTGAGGAACTGAGGATGAGGTTTAACACTTACTAACTCCAGACACCATATAGGAGCATCAACTTCTTGTTGCTGAAACGGCAAGGCGAGGTAGCCGGGATGGCTACAACCATTCCGTGCACCATCTCCTCGCCATGGTGCCGATTCTAAGACACACGTTGTTCATTGTAAGAGGGTAGGCGCACGGCATCTCCAAGCCGCCTTCGTTTCTCTGCTCCAACGATATCCAGGTTGTCAGCCTTCTTCATGCCACCATCCCCTGGCGTCGCCTATGACCAGGGTCAGGTGCTTCTTCGTCAGGGTCTGCTGCTCATTGTCAGACCATTAGCGGCTTTCTCTGATGGCTAGATCCTCATACTTCTCGTCCGATTTTCTCGAGTGTTCATCCACAGACCCTGCTTCCTCCATCTGCTTCAGTTTTTTTTTCCATATTATATCATCGAAGACAAAGGAATGGATAATTGGTTTAATACACTGGCTTTCCTGTTGATCTAATGTTGTATCTCTAGAATGCAGCACCACAACAGCTGAATGGCGTGTACATAGAACTGTAACACATCATACTCATATGTTCATCTAGAGTATAGAGCATTCAGTTGAGTTATGTTTTTTCTATTGCACTATTAGCACTTAGGCACATGGGAGAAACAAACTACAAACTTACGTCATTGACTTCATTTGTCATGTAAATTCTGTGTATAAAAGTGGAGGATCAGATGAAGGATAAGAGATGTTCTTTTTCAACTACCTTTTGGATGTCCTTTTCTTCATCAGTTATATCCTCATTTGTCTCTGCCTCGCCAGTATCATCACCTTCTTCTTCTTCACTGTCAAACACCGAGTACTTAATCACAAGCTGTATGAGATGAGATACCGTGTCAGCCCAAGCACAGCATCTGCTACTTTAACTTTCACATACAATGCTACTTATACATGTTGTATGAGATATCATCTGCCATCTTTGGTGAGCTGCAACATGAGGATAAATATCTACTTCGGCACTACCAGCATGTCTGGTGCATCCAATATCACTGCCATGCACTAATCCCAAAAGAGCCAAACTGAAGGTTGAGAGGCTCTGCCTTCCCAATCTGCAACGGGCCATACATAGGATTTCCGACAGATTTCTCACTTCCTGTGCCATCGTTTATGTTTCCATTGCTGTCACCGGCAACAACAGGTCATGCCTTAGCAACTGAACCATCGGTGTTAAGGAGAGCCATCAGATATCTAGAATACCCTTTTCTCTGAATCAACTGAAACATGCCCTTGGAGCTCAACGAGTTTGCGGCGCACTGGTTCCAGAAACTGTGAAACAGAGTGTCAGAAAATTGGAATCCAGACAAGGGAACACAAACCGACTTGTTGCAGAATATAAGAATTATATAATGGAGTATGCAGCTAGGCTTTTGTCATCTGCAATTTCAATGCAAACGGACACATGCAGGCAATTTCCATAACTGAATCTTAGTGACAGCGATACAGATACTATGGTGTTGAGTCAAATCTCAAGTCACCAAGAAGTAGCCCAGGAGCATCAGCATTCTATCCTAGAGCATTCAGTATTTGGTACCATTAACTGGGGAGCTGAGCTCAGGGAGACGAGGCAGACAGAGAAAGACATACTGAAAACCATTAATTAGGACGAATAGCCAGGGGACCTTGAAGGCGTGGCGTGGCTTGCATCCCATGAGCTGGAGCGTGCTCTACAGGACGTGGCGAGTGTAGCGGAAGGTGCTCCGCCGGCCATGGCCGTGGTGGTCGGGGACGGCAATGTAGAGCAACCTTGAGGCCGCCATGTTCCGCTGAACCTACAACCAGGCAGCCCTCCACTGAAACAAGAGATCGGCAGGCAGAAGGAGGAGCAGTGGTGGACCTTGGTCTTGATAAGGGAACGGTTTTTGAGTCCGCCGGGCTGGAGAGGGTGCGGATGTGGACGAGAGGTGGCGCAGGGCGGTGTCACGGCGAGGACTTGCCATCTCGTTCGGGTTGATCCGTGTGTTCACAGACCTCCGGGCGTCTGGCGTCGATCAAGGTGATTGCCTAGGCGTACGACGGCATGGAGTGATGGAGATCATACGCCAACTGCATCCATCGCATGAGGGGATGGCGACTACTGGTAGATAAATTCAGTGTAGCCGCGGAGGTAATGCACGATCCTTGGCTCACTTTTAATAGTTTTTGAGTAGGCATATATACATCACTACCAGAGAGGAAATCAGGTTTTCAGTTGGATGAAGACATTGAGAAGAGACACATTCTGGCGCGTGCACGTTCTACCAGAGAGCTTGGCCGATCATAAAGGGATCATGAAACTGGGAGTGGGAGATGATAGAGGGTTTGCCAGACTGAACAGAGCTTTAATCACCCTAATCCCTAAGAGACCAGAGGCAATTGAGACAAAGGACTTCAGGCCTATAAGCCTAGTCCATAGCTTTGCGAAACTGTTCTAAAAAATCATTGCAAATCATCTTCGGCCAGATTTGGAGAGATTGTTAGTATGAATCAATTGGCTTTCATCTAGCATCGAAGCTTGCATGATAATTTTGTGCTAGTCAGGCAAGTGGCCAGGAAGATCAACATGAGGAGACAGACTGGGGTGCTTTTGAAGCTAGACCTAGCGCGTGCTTTCGACTCTATCTCTTGGAGTTTCATGTTTGAGGTGTTGAGGAGAATGGGATTCGGCGAGAGGTTCCTAAAGTGGATCGCCCTCCTGTTATACACGGCGAACATGAGGGTTATGGTGAACGGGGTGCCGGGGGACCGGGTATACCATGGACGGGGTTTGAGGCAGGGTGACCCAACGTCACCCATGCTGTTTGTGGCGGCTATGGAGACCTTGTCTGCCATGATCACCAGGGCGGTGGAGGACGGGCTTTTTGGAAACCTGGCCTCTATTTCGCCCTTACATAGGCTATCGATATGCGGATGACGTAGTGATGTTCCTAAAACCGGAGAACAGGGAGTTATGGGCCGTGAGACACATCTTGTGCCTGTTTGACGAGGCCTCGGGCCTGAAGGTCAACTATAGGAAGACGACAGCTACTCTGATCCGAGGTACACAGGAGGAAGAGGTGAGGACCACTCGAATCCTAGGCTGTGAGTTGGCGCGGTTCCCGATCAGATACCTTGGTCTCTAGTTAGCACTCAGACCCCTAACTAAGTCTGACTGGCAGCCGATGCTGGACCAAGTCATCAAATGTGTGCCATTGTGGCAAAGAGGGCTTATTCGGCGAGAGGGGAGGCTTGTGCTTGTTAACTCAATTGTGACGGCAAGAGCGGTGCACCAAATGGTGGTTGTGGAGGCCCCTACATGGCTGCTGGAGGAGATAAACAAATGGATGAGAGCTTTTTTCTGGGCAGGCAAGGACGAGGTCCAAGGAGGGCAGTGTCTAGTGGCGTGGAAAACCATTTGCAAACCAAAGGAATTTGGCGGGATAGGGGTGAAAGATCTGAGGTTGCAGGGTTTGGCGCTCTGAGTGAGATGGTTTTGGCTCAGACGTACGGACATGGCAAAGCCATGGCAGGGCTTACCAGGGCTGAAGGACCCAGAAGCAGAGGAAGTGTTCCAGAGCCTGGCACACTTTAGAGTGGGAGATGGATGATCGACCTTCTTCTGGAAGGATAGATGGATCAGTGGGTTTACTGCGGCGGAGTTGGCACCGGAGGTCGTTGCGAGGGTCCCAAGGAGGAAAAATGAGCGCCTGGTAGGAGAGGCACTGCCCGAGGATGGATGGATAGATGACATATCGGGAGAGATGACAGAGGATCTCTGGAGGGAATGCTTGATGCTTTGGAAGGCAGTAGAAACAGTGGACAGAGATGCCGGGAGCTCGGATCATATCTCCTGGAAAGGGTGGAATCCGGAAGGTATACGGCTAAAGCCACCTACGGGATGCTTTGCCAGGGAAGCGTGCGATGGAGTATGAGTAAGCCAGTGTGGGGATCTTTCTCCCCCATGAAGTGCAAGATGTTTGCATGGCCGGCAATGAAGTATCGGCTGTGGACCTCGGATAGGAGGGCGAGACACGGATGAAGCACCCGGATGCATGCTATACATGTCTGCAAGAGGAGGACAATGTGGATCATATTCTAACCTTATGTCCTTACGTGAGATAGGTGTGGTGCAGAGTCCTACACAGTGCGAGCCTACACCTTACTGACCCATGTTCCACAGGCAACCTGCAGAGATGGTGGACGGAGGCCCGCAAGCGAGTGAGGAGAATCGACAGGAAGCGCTTCGACTCGATGGTTATTTGCACGGCATGGACACTCTGGAAGCAACGGAACACGTGGGCTTTCGGAGATGTGAGGAGGCACAAGAATGTTGGCCAAATGGTAGATGAGATTAGAGATGAGTTCCACCTTTGGAAGAGAGCAAAGAGAGGAGGGAGATTAGATGTAGCGAGAGAGTAGGCCTTAGGCGGAAGGGGATCGGTGTGCGTGTGTTCTCGGTCATGATGTTCGCATCTGGTTGCCGGTCTTGTAAATGTTGTAGCTCTCTTCTATAAAGATAAGACACGCTTTTGCGAGTGCTCTCAAAAAAAAAAGAGAAGGGACACATCTTTTTCCTCTGACAATTGCTTATATTTCGTAGATTAGATCGCATCAAAAGATGCCAGTGATGTACAATGCGTGCTACTCTGCTATCGGAATAGCCCTCTTGCCTATGTAATCCTACCATTCTATTCATCAATATCCTTTACAGCATCCTGAAAAATAAAGAGAAGCAGTTAGCAGGTTGACAAAATGGGAAGAACACATCTCAATAGCTGATTGTCCACCAGGATACAGGTCAATTACCTTAGCGAGTCTTGTTACGTAAGTTGCAGCAACGACTGTAACTAATAGTCCTATGCCCAATGTCAATAGCTGGTTGTTTCCTCCCAAACCGATTTCCGTCTCATCTTGCTGTAAAAGAAGAATGTTCAGTGAATCAGCAGTTGAAATTTAAAACCATTACACAAAGATTTTTCTTCAGACCTTGTGAGCTCCGCTTCTGTGTGTATATAAAAATCTTAGAGATTATTTTGCGAACAACAATAACGTTTACCCTAGCAATATTTCTTGCACGATTATGTGATTATTGTTCCGTTGTGTACATATGGATTCTCAAAACACCAAACGAAAAATAGAGCATTCCATTCTAATTCTAATGAAACATTTGAGGTGCTAAGCGGAATATCAGAACTTCAACACCAAAACATACTGTAGAGTAGTGGATGCCTAGAGTTGAATTTAAGACATTTGCATTTGAATATATGAAATGCTATTGTATTCTGGACACGTCCCTGGAAAGCATATACTATCTGACATGTTGCCAGGCGATCTTGTATCCATGGAATGGCAACAGTTGTTAAGCTACTATCCTATACTAACAGATTTATGCGACTATAAGAAAAGTAGGGACCCCATCCGCTAAGTACAGGCATTCTTATTAACAGATTTATGCGACTATTTTTCTATTGTCCTAAATGTAGGTAAATATGGGGCAAGTCAGGCAAACCTAGCCCTTTTGCAAAACAATTTATTTTAACAAGAACTGTGAGGCAACAGCCACAGAGCAACATTTTATTAAAAAAAATGAACTTCTGAGTAAAATGATTTTTGTTCCAAAATTTTAGGTGGATCTGACCCTTTTTGATACCACCGAACGCTCCGGCGGTACGGTCAGGCGTGGGACCGCCAATGCCACTTTGGCAGTATCACACTCAACCCTACTGCCCGGGCAGTATCACGGCCGAGGCTACCTCTAGAGCATTTGGCAGTACCAAAAAGTGTCAGACCTGGCTGAAGATTTGAAAAAAAAAATCATTTCGGGCTAACATTTCACAAAAAGGTTAGATTTTTTCAAAAATGCCTACATATGGATGCTCTAAACACCAAATAAAAAGTGAAACGCCCCATTCTAGCTCTAAAGAAATATTTGAGGTACTAAGACCAATACAAGAACTTCAACACCAAGACATAGCGGCGGCTCTAGGACCCCTCTGCGGCCAATCTGGTCGCCCCCGCGACCGCTAGGGGACCGCCCGGAGACCATCTACCGTCGGGGAGCTTGGATTTGGTCGCTGGCTACGGATTTCGTCGGCGGATGCAAGTGCAGAGAAAGCGGCGGAGGAATGAGGGTTTCGGACCTCATCGCCCTCTCCGAACAGAATATTATACCGTATCGCGCCGCTCGGAAATGAAAACGCGCATACATGATCTGTTTTGGCCCACAAAACGGTGCAAACCCTCAAACCGGTCCCAAACGCGTATATGGGGTACAGTTTGAGGGGTCTACTAGAGATGCTCTTAGAGGATACCGGTACCCGCAATGTTGTGCAGTTTTTCCATATGCATACGCCGAAGCAGTGAAACTTTCGTACAGTACTATATAGACCTCATGGAGTCATGGTGCTTCACTCTATCTACAGGCTTTCAAGCTTTCCCATTCAAGGTGGCTTCTATTGGATTTCTTTTATTGATTCATCTATGCACAAATATCATGCCACATGCTTTGTTACATACAGTGAAAGGGCGGATATGGGCGCGAACGCCGCGGTGGTGAGCTTCCCAAGAACCAGTGCCAAAAGTGTGAGCCACGATCAATGAACATCGTCGTGCATGCGACAATGATCCAGTGCCCCACGACGGTTGCGGGAGGTTGTTCATCTACAACGAGGTCGATGACCGTAAGATGGCTTCCCAGCGCGGCGCATGCTGCTGTACAGAGGCCAGCTACAACTTCACCGACCCGCCGGTGGAGCTCCTGTGTTACCTCGTAGTGTCCCATTCAATCAATCTATCTAGGTTCAAGTACGGCATAACCCCTGGCAGGAAGGGCACATGTTATTTGTTTCTCCCATTCCAGTAAAGCCTAATATCATGGCTAAGTGAACAAACTAATTTTGCAGCATGTAGCTGGTAAATTATGTCGTAGTCTCGTAAAATGGTAGCCAATGAGAAGTAACTAAGAGAATCATATTACATGTAAAATATATCTTCTCTAGACTGATACATCCTTTAAATGAATTGAAAGAGCCTCTTTCACAGTCTCATGTTTTCAAAATAAAAAAGTATTCACACTTTTATTTGTTTCGAGGTTTCATCCAGAGTTGAACAACAAATTCATGGAGCATGGGACCATACGTCGATATTGTATAATGTATTTTATAAAAGAAAGGTATTTTTGGAAACGGAGGCTGAGATCCCTCAGCCTATTCATCGAAGATGCTTTATTTAAATTTTATTCAACAAAGATCTGTCAAAAGCATAGAACGTACAACCTGAAGCTACCAATCAACACTTACAAACCCGACAATGGATGAAGAACATGCCATCATAGCCGTATGCCCTAAAAACACAAACGATGCCCCGCCAGATAAATACCGTGGCATCACCGAGTCACCCCTATGGTGAAAATAGGAGCACACATCCGATCTAGCAGACCCATGACAAGCACTTCATGCACTCGCAGTAGAAGTTGCCACCGCCAACAACAGTTGGTCCATCTTCAGGACCGAGATCAGCATATCCCTCGCCAGATAGCGCCCCATGCGCAAGTCCATCACTCCTTGTCCGTTACCGAGGCTCCATTGCGCCACACCGCCGAGACTCGCCGGTATTTGAAGATTATAACTCTAACTATATGATCAACAAAATAGCTGAAAAACCTAACATTGTTACCCTATTTGTTGGTAATCCTATGAACATCAAATAAAACCTTGAACTAAAGAGTAGTTTTTGTATTAGACCAGAGGAGAGCAATTAACATAGTCTTGATTGTGAAAAGCAATGAAAATTTGTGGTAATCACCCAAGAAATTTAGAGAATCAACAAATAGTGAAGTTCATTATTTTGTTTCCTTTCTAAAAATACGTAGAATAGTTCAAAATATTGTAGAAATAATCTCATAAATGTTGAGTTCATAAATTCCCAATGTCCCTTAAGAGTCGCCTAATCCATGTCCGCGGCCTTTAGAGTGTGGCACGACCTATAATAAGCACCATGTATGATGTTGTAGTGTTTTCCATGCGTGTAGTTGAGTTGTGGATTTTCCTCTAGTGGTTGGACACAGATTCCCATTTTCCCCTTTTAACAATTTAAGATTGTTTTTGCTATCTAATGAAGCTTACATTTATATAGAAGAAGAAATGGGAAACTTGGTTTAGAAACGATCTACAAATGGAAAGAAAACTACTCTCTGACTCCACTTTAAATGGTATATCTTGTTTGTACCAATTTTAGAAGTTCTGATGTAGGAAAAAAATGTTACTTTCTTTAGACGATTATGTGTTGAGTATCAAAAATAATGAGAAGTTAATGGTTTTTTTGTATCGTCCTAGTAAAAACAACTAGTTCATAGGTAGTGTGATGTGAAGGCATACAACCATGCAATGATGGGTCGTCGCTATTTGGATTATCACTCATATTTAACATTGTGTTCCTAACGGAAAACATATACTATTTCAATAAGACATTCTCTCAAGCTAATGGGTCCGTGGGATTTTGATAGAATTGTCACATTATCACAAGTGGTCCTTTTTGGACTCCTATGTAGTATACTGGTGAGAAGTCAAATCCATGAAAAACAAATAAGGTGTATCCCTCATAGGGGTGATGGCTCCGCATGACCAGTGGGATCTGTGCCTACACAGACCAAACCATCCTACTAGTGCTAGTAACACTACTAACTTGGGCCAAACCCAACATTACATAGAAATAATTAGGTACCCCCTTGGTTTTGAGGGGCCGAAGCAGCTACCCCCGCTCGCCCTCCTCCTGGGCCGGGTCCTGATCCAATGGTCATGGATGTTAATGCCTTGGTAAGGCCCAAAATGATCCATAACTTATCCTTTTAGATAAATTCCACCCCATCCCCTCCTTCAATCCACCTTCGACATGTTAACCCTAGATACAGACCGGCGGCGCAGTGATGGTGTGTGACAAGGCTCAGCTGAGGACGCGATATCCGTGAGGCCTTGCACGCAAAAGTTTGTAGAGAAGAGAAGGCTATCGATCAGAGAGGGGAGGTGATCCGCGTCGTCGTGGATTGGAAGTTTAGGTTTCGTCGGTAAGATCTGATCCACCCGCCCCAATAATTTCCCGGTAAACCATGTTTTTGGTGAAAAATCCATTTCTTGTATTTGTTCCTCTATTGTTTTTACTCACAAATCAGAACTTGTTATCCCAATAATTGTTTTTACCATAGTTTGATTTCCGTATATCCCTCTGATGTACTTGTTATGTTTTTTCATATAGCCCACTATTATTTTGCCATCTGCAAATTCTATTAGTTACCAAACTTGCCAAAACGGCATAGTTTTTTGTGTTTACAACCAGCATTCCTTGCCAACATGTAGTTTTTCATGTTGTTCTAGATTTACATACCGTGTAATCCTATTTTTTAATTTATTAGTTATGTAACGTTTCCATCTAAACTATTTTCTATTGTTTCCCACACTTAATTCTTGCAAGTATCGTCTAGGTGTGTGGATTGTATATTAGTGTCAAGGTCCATAGTTTATGTTATTTGTGCATGCTTACATGTGTATTCAAATTTACAACAATCATATGTAAATGCATTTGTTAACTGTTTTTGGTAAATAGACCAATCATACCAGGCTCCATATTTTTCCTCTTTAATCATGTACCAATTCTTAGAATCTTAAACGTATAGAAATTTCAAACTTTCTTCATGTTTTTTCCGGCTACTTATTTTAATAAAAAATATTTATGGTGTATGCCCCATCATTTTCTAAAATGTTTTTTCCTACAATAATTTCGTACCTAGGCTTTGTGCTTACTATGGAATTTGAGGAAGCCAATTCAAAGAAACGAATAGATGATGAATGCTTAATAAACTGTCTCACGGAAGATCTCATGGAGCGGATATTTTTTAGGCTTCCAGTTAGCACTTTATTGAGGTGTGTTGGTGTTTGCAAACAATGGAAAGCAATGATCCGTGATCCCAATTTTGCCACATTACACCTTAAACATGCATCCCGTTATGCCATATTATTCTTCAAACAAGAGTCTATTGCAAGAAAATGCTACCCTAGTGATGCCATACTTGTTGATGAAGCATGGTCACAATCAACATATGCAGTGCCTGTGATTGGCCCTGATGATCTCCTTTGTGGATCATGCAATGGGCTTATTTGCTTATACACAAACACATCAACCATCAAGATAGCAAACCTTGCAACGGGTGAAAGCATGCATATTAAGAAACCATTGAGGAATTTGAAGGGCGATCATTTCTCATTCTACACCTTTGGATTCCACCCATTGAAAAAAGAATACAAGATCACACACTTCCTAAGTGATAATATAGATGGCTCTTTCAAGAATAAATATAGATTCAACGTTATTCAGGTTTATACGCTTGGTGATGAGAAATGGAAAGATATCAAAACTCCAGAAGCCTTAAGCTTGAACTGTGTGAGAAATGCCGGAGCAATAAATATTGATGGAATAGTGTATTGGATAATTGAAGATATAGCAGCTAGCTGGCAGCATGCTATTGTGTCCTTCGATCTCAGTGACGAAAGGTTTGTGCGGATACAATTACCGACACCAGTGCCTGAACATTATGCATATGGTTCTTGGAAATTCTGCATACGAGACATAGACGGGAAGATATCTATAGCAATTGCTCAAACATTTCATTATGCACTTGAAGGGAATTTTGGTAAGGTACAGATTTGGACACTTGAAAACAAACTGGAGCAAAAGTGGAGCCAGAAGTACAATATTGACACATCAAATTACCTTCCTGGTCCAAATTTAATTCATGGGGGTAAGTTATTGACGCAAAGTGGTGACAATAAACTATTTACATATACGTTGATATGGAATGGGGAGAACTTTGAGACTGAATTGAACGAGGCAATGAAATTATTAGATTTCGGCCCTCGAAAGCCAGAAAACTTGCAATCTTACATATTTGTGGAGTCACTTGTAAGTTTAGATATATACAAGAAATATGGAAGTGTACGTAGGCAAAATAAAAGGGGAGGATGGAAATTAAAGAAGTGGGAGACATGGGAGAACAACCTCTCGGAGAGGGAAGAACTGTGCATCCGCATTCATCGAAAGGAGCATGAAAGAGTTGTAAGTTGACTCGATTTAAAAAATTCCTTACTGAGCACTAATTATGCTTGAGTATTTAATAAAATGTTGAGTTTTCATTTGATAGGCATCTTCAAAACAATTTGTCATATGGCTCAATGGTCTACTTCCGCTTATATCTGATGATGCGATTCAACAACAAATAGGCATGGAGGTCAACAAAATATCTCGAGACATTTCAAATCAGGTAAATAATTATCTAAATGGAAGTGAACATAAAATTTGTTTTCATGTTTCAGGGTGAATAGTTAATAACTATTTGAAGAGAAAAAATTATAATGATAGTTATATGTGTTTTAGTTGGTGTTCTAACACATGTTGTGAATGAGATACCAGCATCCAAGACCCCTCCGACGGCTTAATTTTGTGGGGCAAAAGCGGGATAGAGAAAATTTAGTTGATTATCTGGAAAATTTTGCGTATAATTACAAGGTATAGTGTGCACAAACTTACTTGCCAGATAATTTGTAATATTTCATAAAATGACACTTTAACAAACATAACCTAATTATAGGCTACAACTGATGCAATCAGGAGAATCATGAGTATCATGACAAGTGTTATACCGGATAAGGTAAAGATTTACGTACGGTCTAATTTATCATATTCTAGTTTATTTTTTACTATAGATTGATAGTTCTTGTTACCACTTTCTGGCATATCTCCTTCTCCAATGAATATGCCAAATAAATTATCTTGAAATATAAAGCAAAGTAAGCATGTCATCTCCATCCATACAGATAAATGACCTCCACTGTAGTATAGTTATTTTTATTAAATACTTATTGTGCGCAAATGTGTACTTAATTTTTTATGATAATTGTGCAAGTTGTTTAGCTATTTAGATCATTTTGTACTTCTTTGGACAGTCTATTATCAACATAATTTACATCACTAGAGAGACAATTATTCATCAAAGCTTATATGTAGATAGCATATATGTTCAGAGTCGAGCATTACCGCAAAACACTTTATGAGTGGATTACTATCTTAAATTATAATTTCACACATATGTACCGTAAACTAAACACTAATAGTTATATAAGCCCCTCTAGGATTATTTCATATTTAAATAGCATTTTCTTGCATGTATTTCTTTCTAATATATCGATGTTGTGCTTTGTGAGTGATAAAGAGTTGAGCATAATTGTGCTATCCGAGAAATACAAGTTAGCTACGCCGTGCAGCATAATAGAACTTTGTTGTGCACCTTTTGTTTCTCTAAGATATAGACAACTCCGAGGCTCATTTATATTTACCTTTTATTTCTAACGGTATTTCTAGATATTCCTTGGCACGAGATGGAAGAAGCAGTGTCTTATATCTTATTTTTACTCGTATTTTAGGTGGGTTCTTCAAGCTCATATGATGTTAATTCTTCTCAATATCATAGCCAGGCCGAGGATAAGATCGAGACCTAAGAACTTCTGATGGCATTCTTCTTGGTTTGCTCAAAAAGTTGTTCAAAATTTTCTACTTTAGCTATTTTACCAATATAACAATGATTTGTGTAGTACCATCGATATTCTATTATGTTTCTTATTTCTATCAAAACTGTGATATTTATGGAACATATTTACCATGTTTGTTCATCTAGAGTATAAAGCATTCAGTTGAGTTATGTTCTTTTTTTTTTCTTTTGCACTATTAGCACTTAGGCACATGGGAAAAACAACTATAAACTTACGTCATTGACTTCATTTGTCATGGCAATTCTGTGTATAAAACTGGACGATCAGATGAAGGAGCCTCTTGGATGTCCTTTTGGTCGTCAGTTAGGCGATGTACATAGGATTTCCGACAGATTTCTCACTTGCCGTCTCGTTCGGGCTGATCCGTGTGTTCACGGACTTCCGGGCGTGCGGCGTCGATCAAGGTGATTGCCTAGGCGTACGACGGCATGGAGTGTCGTAGTGATGGAGATCATACGGCAACTGCATCCATCGCAGGGGATGGCGACTACTGGTAGATAGATTCAGTGTAGCCGCGGAGGTAATGCACGATCCTTGGCTCACTTTTAACAGATTCTGAGTAGGCATATGTAGTTATGTACATCGTATCAGAGAGGAAATCAGGATTTCAGACGGATGAAGACATTGAGAAGAGACGCATCCTTTTTCCTCTGACAATTGCTTATATTTCGTAGATTAGATCGCATCAAAAGATGCCAGTGATGTACAATGCGTGCTACTCTGCTATCGGAATAGCCCTTTTACCTATGTAATCCTACCATTCTATTCATCAATATCCTTTATAGCATCCTGAAAAATAACGAGGGGAAGCAGTCAGTAGGTTGACAAAATGGGAAGAACGCATCTCAGTAGTTCATTGTCCACCAGGATACAGGTCAATTACCTTAGCGAGTCTTGTTACGTAAGTTGCAGCAACGACTGTAACTAATAGTCCTATGCCCAATGTCAATAGCTGGTTGTTTCCTCCCAAACCGATTTCCGTCTCATCTTGCTGTAAAAGAAGAATGTTCAATGAATCAGCAGTTGAAATTTAAAACCATTACAAAAAGATTTTTCTCCAGGCCTCGTGAGCTCGGATTCCGTTGTATATAAATTATTTGGCCAACAACAATAGCATTTACCCAAGCAATATTTCTTACACGATTATGTGACTATTGTTCTGTTGTCGTAACTGTATGTACATATGGATTCTCAAAACACCAAATGAAAAATGAAACACCCCGTCCTAATTCTATTGAATTATTTGAGGTGTTAAGCGGAATATGAGAACTTCAACACCAAAACATACTGCAGAGTAATGGATGCCTTGAGTTGAATTAAGGCGTCTGCATTTGGATATATATAGAAGTGCTATTCTATTCTGGGCACAATCCTAGAAAGCGACCATCTGACATGTTGCCAGGCGATCTCACAGCCGTGGAATGGACACAGTTTTTAAGCTACTATCCTATATAAGAGAAGTAGAGACCGTATCTGCTAAGTACAGGCATTCTTATTAACAGATTTAAAAGCACTGCCTGTCATCTACGAGAAGATGAAAATAACTCTACGGCTTGAAAGAGTATAGTGGAGAAGCGTCCCTGATCTGGCTACAAAAGTTTGTAAAGAAGATGAACTAAGAAAAGATTGACGGTTTAAGAACTTACAATTATAGCTCTCCCAAATGCACCGGCACTGACATAAGCCCATGTTCCTGGAAGCATACCCAACCAACTGCATGCCAAGAAAAGCAATATCTGAGGTAACAACACTCCATAGAGAAAACAGCTATGCTGGTATGTGGTGAAAACTTTTTCACTGTGGATTCCTTCACAGACTAATGTTCTAATTTGTAGTGGTTCAGAAAGTGGTCAGTCCCTTGATCGGGTATATGATATTTGCTACTCATTTCGTCTCCTAAATCACATGCTTAAAGAATAACACTACTCAACAGCGTCATGAATCATGCAGATGAAACTGTCATGTTAACAGGCTGAACAGCTAATTTTCTCAATGAATGCAGTTTGCTATGTGGGGTACAAGTTTAGGACTATGTACTTGATTCTTCTTTGTACGAAAATATGGAATTAGTTAGCTGTTTCTGTTATATTTGCAGACAGGTTGAAAATGAAATAAGGAAGAGTTGAGGGAGTAGAAACTGACCTGCCCAATACATAGGGCAAGAATTTGACAGAAGTCAAGCCATACAGGTAGTTCCCAAGGGAGAAAGGTAATAGGGGACTCAAACGTAGTAGAGTCACAACCTTGAATCCATTTTCACCTATTGCTTTATCAATCGCCAGAAACTTCTTATTTCCTTCAACCATTTTAAGAATACGCTCTCTAGCAAAGTATCTAGCGATGAGAAAGGCCACTGCAGCAGCTAGCTACAAAGTCGATAAAGCTCAATCAGCAAATGCACAATGGCACGATTAACAACAGAAATGCTCACCATGTTGGAGTTACTTACCGTCCCACTGATTGAAACCACAATAGTACCAGTAACACTACCAAATAATAGACCTGCAGACATAGTTAACGGTACTGCAGGAATTGCAAGTACCTGAATCAAAGAAACACAATCATTAGTATTAACCCAAAGATGCAAACCCTGCATATGCAGAAGATCTAAGATTTAAAACCAAAAGGATCACATGTGGACCCACCGAGTTTTGTTTATGAATTCCAAAACAATACAAAGTCACAAAAATGGTACGAGTATCTAGTGCCTAGGCATTATCTTTACTTACAACTGCATTCGCAAAGTGGAGCACTGGTGCATTTTTAGCTTTTCGTAATCACTAGATCGTGTACAGCACCCTAGTATTATCAGATCATAGCACTTCAAACATTTCGAAACAACAACTGCCCAACTGTCCTACTGATATGGTAACCTCGTATTGTCATCTGTACTTTGTTCTTTTGTTGGGGTTTATTCATGTGTGGTTGACCATTTAGTTTAGGTGGAACCGTGGAAATGATCATAGGCTCGACAGCACAAGGTATAGAACAAGGGTTGATAATTTGAGAACATACCTCCAACCCTGCATAGGCAAGTATAAACAGCGCATATCCAGCAGTGCCATAGCCTGTCCATGTAAAGCAATACAACCATGTAACTAAATATATCCTAGAAATGTCATTTACTTGAAAGATTTCATAATGATTAAACAGGAATCAATAGATATGCCTATGGCCAGTTACTCGGTTCTTAATGTTCAACACACTTTAACAGCTTAACATTAAGCAAATCGTGTGATACAGTGTCTTATCAACAGAAGGCTCCCTGCTATGGACCGGAAGACTGGTCTAAGATTGAATTGCTATCACAGTTCTTATTGTACATGGACCACTTAAGACCTATATTTCTTAGAAGAGGCATGGATCCAGTGGTGTTTGCTATCAAGTCACTATTATCTCTAATCACTAGGATCAGCAGCTACCAAGTTATGTTTTGAGCAGAATTTGCAGGAATTGGAAGGCATTTGACCAGTCTCAGTATTATCGCAGCTTAGGCCAAAGAAGCAGAAAGCAAGCAGAGCTAATAGCAAAGCAGCTGGATTGTTCCATTACCCTCAATGAAGCCGGAGAAGTGCGTGAGGAAGGCATTGATCTGGTCCTTGTACACGTACCCGGCCGCCCCGAACCCCCCAACGACCCCGACCAGCACCGCCCCGGCGAGCAGCGTCCCGGTCAGCGCCCCCGAGCCGCCGAACCCGCCGTCCTCCTCCTCCTCCTGCTTCTCCTCCTGCTTCTTCTTCTCGTCGGCGGCGGGTCGCCGGTCCTTGGGGCTCCCGCCGCCGGCGCCGCCTCCGAAGCGGAAGGGGACGTTGGGCGATGCCTTGCGCAGCGTGCCCTTGTCGGACTCCCGCAGCGAGGAGAGCGGCGGGTGGAAGGCCCGGCGGTGGCGCCACCGCCACGGCGAGCAGCCCCGCTGCGGCGGCGGCGAGAAGTGGGAGGAGAGGACGGGGGAGGGGTGGTGCGGCGAGAGGAGGTGCGGCTGCCTCATGGGGTCGGGCTGTCAGAGCTTGCTTTAACGCGCTGGGTGTGAGGCCATGAGAGCTCGCAAGTGATAAGACAAGGAATCGGAGGAAGTTGGGGAACTGGGGAAGGAAGGCGCTGGAGACAGGAGAGAGGTGAGTGGCGGCATGTGGGGCCCCGCTGCGGGTGGGCCCGCTCGCACGTCCGGTTTGCCGTTCCGTGGTAGCAGAAGCCGAGATTCCAAAACACGGATGCGTGGTTTCTGATCGCTGCCGTGGAATCTGTAATCTAACTTCAAAAGATGCCCTTGACGTAGCCACGTTTTCCAGGTAAATCCAGAAATTCAATTCAGCATCCAAAGCGAAAATATGCTAACAAATATACCAAAGAGAAAACAAAGCCTTCACATAACACTTAGAAAGAACATGTCGTACGAAAAAACTTAATTAAACACCCTTAAATTGATCTCTATATGCTAATAATAATAAAACATACCAAAGAGAAAACAAAACAGTAACATAGCACCAGGAATGAATGCTAAAATCCTACTACTAAATATCTTATACTACACATCCCTAATTGATCTCTATTTCCGTTGATTTGCGTGTGACGACGGATACGTAAGGAAGCTCGACGGATCCCATGAACAACCTTCCGCCTTTCCTCTCCACTATCTCGGTCGGTCTGACGCTCTTGTGTCCTCGCATCTCCTCAACGATTTGTCCTTCGCCGCTTATCCTCAAAGCTAGCAGGTGGCTATCGACCCCAAAGGGAACTTCGTTCTTCTCGCGGTGCAGTGCCACCCAATACCCTCCTCTCTTGTCGGGCCTCACGTTGTCGGGATACCCCGGAAGATCGGCGAATAGCTCCATTGTGCCGGTCTTGGAGCCCTTGATCCAGTACCTTAGTAGCTTGCACGGTCCCGTCGATGAGATGATGAGATGCGTCCGATCGGCGCTCATGGCGAGGCCGTTGGGGTAAGTGATGCCGGACTGGAGCACAACGACGTTTCCTGTCCGCGGGTCGTACCTCATTAGCCGGCCGGTCGAGTCTCCGGTTCGCGTGACCATCTCGTGTTGCGACCTTTGGTAAGTCATGGAGCTGTCGGTGAAATAGACCTCACCGGTGACTTGGTCGACGTCCACCCCGTTGGTGAATCGGAGAGGCGCGCCATCAACCTCGGTAACCAACACCGTTGCCTCGCCGCCACCCGGCGCGACCCGCATGAGCCCCTTGTAGGCGTCGGCCACGTACAGGTACCCGGACTTGAGGTGGAAGCGCAGACCCAGCGGGCGGCCGCACTGGCTCTCGGTGGCAGTCTCCGGGCGAAGGACGGACGCCGTGCACGCTTCGCTGCTGTAGCCGGGGCCGTAGGTGTATGTCGTCCATCCGAGCTCGTCCCCGTTCCACTTGAGCACGCGGCCGTCGGAGACGCCGCTGTAGGGGCCTTGGCCTTTGGCGTCGAAGGCGACGCTCTCCGGGCCTCGCAGGAGTCCTTGTGGCAGCGGCAGGTGGCGCGTCCGCCTGGCATCGATGCTTGGAACGGCGGCGGCCGCGGCGGGGATAGGCAAGATGAGCTGGAGCAGGAGGGCGACCAAGATCATCGCGGCGGCAGCGTGACCCCTAGTGCCGATGGCCATGTTGATTCCCGTCGGTAGCTAGCTGTACGTACTGCTCGACGTTTCGGTGTTTCGCTGGCTGCAGAACTTGTTTTCGATGGATCGATGCTACTACCTGGTTTGTGGTGCCGGCTGGATCGATTTGCTTGGTTCGTTTGGTGGAGAGAAGAGGGCGGGGGCCTATGCTTATATAGCAGTACAGGGTCCCGACTTCCTCTGCGAGTCGGCCGTCCTCTACCAGTCGGTGTAGAAAACTTATGAGAGTTTGGGTCCGTACTCTTCTCTTCGAATAATTCCGATTTCTTGTCATAGTAGTATGTTTCTTTGTGCTGGACGGAGAATTTGTGCTGGACGGAGAAGTTGTTTCTGTTTGTTGCGGGTCGGTGCTCCTTCATTTCCACTTCACAGGCAATCCAACGGAGCAAGTAGCCAGCTGTCTGCTACTCCAGCTTAACTTTTGTTGTGAATATCTACTAAAACATCTTTGCATAATTTACACGGTCGAACATGTTCGTGCATGAACAATTATTTCACGTGAACAATTTTCATATCAGGTGCCATCGGTCATTGAATTGAATAACAAAAAAACAGATGTCATAATAGTTAATACTTTTCTTGCCTGCAATTTTCTTAAGGACATCGTTGTGCGTCCCGGGGGTCAAATCCCCCGATCACCCGGGTCTGCAACCATCCGATGGAAAAGAATCAGACTGTCAGTCAGGTGTCAATTGTCTGACGCAGAGAAAAAAAATAAAACATGCCATCTTCGGCCTCCCGAACCCTTTCGTTCAGAGGGTATGCGGGCAGCGCCCGACTCCCGCTTGGAGGCTGCCTGGAGCAAAGCCGGCAACTCTGCTTCGAGCAACGTCGGGAGAACCGCCGGCCCCGCTCGCCTCCGCTCATTCAGAGAAGCCCCGGTCGTCGACGCCGCTCTTCACAGCAGCACCACCTCATGTTGACGACAATGTCATCGCCATTTGCAGAAGAGTCTTCATCGGTTGTCGCACCGCCGTCGCCGGTCTGCATCATTGAGCGACGGCGGTGGACGGCTTGCAGCAAAGCCATCGACCGTTTGTAGTAACGCTGACGGCCATTTGTGGCAACGACCGCAGGTGATTGTGGCAGAGGAGGCAGCCAAACAGCCCCGGTCGTGGTTTTTGCTGGCACCACCGCAATAATATTGTTAATGGAGATGGTAAAGCGTTGATTGTTGCATCCAAACCGTTTCTGCTAGCATCCCACGGTGTTTGTAAACACTCCCCGATATAGTGAAGTTTTGCTGGCTGGCGCCCATGGTTTTTTCCCCTTCTGTGTTGAAAGGGGTTTTTCACGTTAAATCTTGTGTCTCCGTTGCGTTTTCCTTTATCGTTTTTCGTTATTTGCTTGTCACTTTTATAACACCACATATTGTGCATATAGGATCAGTTTCAGGGATCCGCCGATGCAGACCAGTCCGTACTGCGAGCGAGCGTGCCCGACGCCGCCTTCCAAGCGAAACCCCCCTCTTGCGGCATAGAAGCTTTCCAAACAAGGTTCCAAACACCCCTGTCACCAGCAGGTTATGAACTAGACTGTCCTTGGCTTAGCTTGTTTAACACTGGCTGAATACCAAGTTAGTAAGCAGACCTAACACTAAATATTCCACTATCATCACAGCCCGAGCTGGAAGCCTAATGAACAGAATAGCATTTGCATCACGTGGAAAACAGCACTCCCGAACTGCTGCCTCGTCCCACGTTCTGGTCGTAGGGTTTATCAACTCCGAAACCCACTTCTTGTGGCTGTTCCCACGAGGTCTCCCTTCTACTTTGATGGCATCTAGCCTTCAAAATAGAGGGCTGCCTAACATGGGTGGCTTAGCCGTAGGATAGAAGCCAATGGAGTTGTCGACTAGTTGGCTTTTTTTTTCCTTTTTTTCCTTCATGTACTCGTTTTTGCTTGGATAATGGATTCATAAACGGCTGTGTGCATCTTAGCTTTTCTTTTTTGATAAAGGATGCTTTATTACTTTTTGAGAAACAATTACATCCAGTCTGCATAGCCAGGATGCACACAGCCGTTTATGAGTCTTAAGTCCAAATTTTTCGATAAAGGGAATATATTAATATCAAAGATATCAATTACACCCAGCCTCTGCAACAACGCACCACCCTAATGGCACTACGGATGCACACAGCCAAAAAAAGGAAAAGAAAACTAAGAAAAAAAGTCCCGCTACAGTATCTCGGGACTAACAACAACAATACATCCACCGCCAAGACAACACCTGAAGTACAGACTCTCCAAAAACGACGCCTCCAAGAAGGGAACAGTGCTCTAACACCGTCGTCGCCCGATCAACGATCTTAGGTTTTCACCCTGAAGATAGTCCCCACTCTCAAAACAATGCCTCCAACAAGGTATACATATCGCAACGAAAAAACTAGGCGGAATACATATCGCAACGATGAATCATATAACGCCTAAGGTGTGGGTGGGGCTTCAATCTGTAGGCTATGCTGCCACCCATGTAGGGAAAAAGTATCCCTCTCCGTAGCCTCCAACCGTGTACAGACCTCCTTAAATAGGTCTCGGTTCTCCATGTGCTGAAGAGGTAACCACAAACGGAGAATACTTGTACATCTGTGGATGACCTGCAACAAAGAGTAATTTTTATCGTTAAAAATCTTGTCATTTCTACTCAGCCAAAGCGCCCAGATAACTGCTAGCGCCCCCATCCTAAGAAGCAATTTGAACCTTAAATCTATACCATGAAGCCAATTGCCAAAGACATTGGCCACACTAATCGGAGGATACAAGGTAGACGCTACTTGGATGACAGACCAAATAGATCTCGCAAATTGGCACCGGAAGAAAAGGTGTTTAATGGTTTCATCATGATGACAAAAAACACATCGAGTACTTCCGTGCCAATTCCGCTTAACAAGATTGCCCTTGGTGAGGATAACACCTCAACGAAGATACCATCCAAATATTTTTATTTTTAATGGTATCTTCATCTTCCAAATTTTCTTATTATTATCAACTGGTATATCAGAATGAAGTATGGCGCTGTATTTTGGTGAACGTTTTGGGGGACGTGGCTGGAGATGCTCTTAGCTCATCAGATTTAGATCAAATAACAAGCATTTCATGCAACGAATATCCCATTTATACATCAATTCTACAACTTATTCGCCATTACAGAAAGACACATCCAGTTGATACTAATTCGCATTATTGCATATTTGCATTTCACAAGACATCATTGGTTTTTTTTTTGTATCATTGCCTGGGCCCTGAGGCCAGGCGATGATGAGAGCACGGACGAGCTAGCACTCACGGGAGAATGGTGCCTTCATGCTTGCGCACCTCAACCCTGAGCACGGCGTGGTCCTCACCGCGGCGGCCGCAGCCCTCCGGGAGAGCATGGAAGAAGCAGGTGTCGCCGAGGCCGAGACCGTTGTCGAGGCAAAACTGGTGCCACCCGTACCTGAACTCCGTGCGTTTCCCCCCGCGGCTGTGCTTGAGGGTTACGGTCCACGACTCCCCGCGCATCTGCAGCACCACCTTGCTCCGCTGCACGTACCCGTGGGCCTCATGGAAATACGCATGCACATTCTGCACGCGAGCGGTTCATGGAATCAGCTACTCCGTCCATGGTTTAGCAGGCAATTTTGCAAATTCAGTAGATGCTGCGGAACACGCGCTCACCAGGTACTGCTGCCGATACTGGCCAAGGTGGCACTTTCTTAGCATCACGCTGAACTGCGACGACTCCGGGTCGGTGCCCGCCTCCGCCGTGCCTCTGCGGCTGCTTCCACTGCCTGTCGGCGCCCGCGCCGGCGTCGCCGGCGGAGAATTCCCTTCTTTTAGTTCGACCACAGACGCTGTTAACTGAGAAGACAAGATACCAAAAAGGGAACTTAGCGAACGATAGGAGTGTACCTGCGCCCTCGTAGTCGTAGTCGTCATCGTCCTCGTCGTCCTCCTCCTCATCCTCGTCGTCGTCCTCCTCGTCCTCCTCCTCCTCCCCCTCCTCATCCTCCTGCTCCTCCTCCTCCTCCTCCTGCTGCTGGTAGGGTCTCCGGCACTCAGATTCCTCGAAGACCGTGACGGAGAGCAGCGCGGCGCCGTCGTAGCGGAAGACGAGAAGCTGCCCGAGCTCCAGGCCGTTGGCGCCTGCGAACTCCCGCCAGCCGCGACCGAGGTACATGTCGCCGTACTCGTTGTCGTTGACCTCCACGTCCCACGCGCGCCGCCCTCCGCCGCCGGCCACCCGCAGCTTCATCTCCCGGAGCTCACGGCCGCTGAGCTCGCTCGCGAACTTGTCAGGAAGAACCTGCAGAAATTAAGACAGGCGAGTAAACTTGCAGGTGTTGTGCTGAGGCGATCTGGCAAAACTAAGATGTGAACTTGTCCAACTTGTCTGCTTAAGTATACCAGTTTCTCCCAGGAGATTCCGTAGGACAAGAACCTGTAGAACTCGAAGGCGGCTACGTCCGGCGGCACCATTTCCCCGGTGTCTCTGCTTGGGAAGTTAGGTTGATGAGAAAACCATGAAAACTGTTTTTTTTTATTTTTAAATCCAAAATTTGGTCCGGCCGCGCGCACTAGAAGCTTACCTCTGACTCTGAGAGCGTAGCTTCACCATGGCGGGCGAGGAGGCAACCCGGCCGCGCTAGTCTCACTGATCGGAGGAGAAGGGGAACATTGGGGCTTGGGCTGTGGTGAGGTGGGAGTGGGACTGGGAGGAGGAAGCGGATCTCTTGGAACGTTAGGATTTTAACCGCGCAGCATGTGTTCATGATCGCGTGCCACATTTACCACTTCTTAGCACGTAGCAGTAACTGCTGGCTGCAGATAGAGGGCTGGAGCGCACACTGACTCCATGCTCAATTGTATGCGGGACAAGTGCTTTCTTATTTCTAAGCAACAGCCTGGGCTTAATCAAGGTAACATACTGATGATATCTTCTTCTTGAAGCTGTTAATTGAACATTTACAACTGCAGATGTAAGATAAAAGGTGTTTTTGTGCTTGTGGTGAATTGAGTATGTTAGTCATGGTCTGAGGTTAAAGGAAAAAAATCTAGTACTCCGTATAACGAATATTGATCGATGGCTTGGCTCTGGTCCATGTGACAAGGGACGAAGAGGATGCGTTGCTGCTATGGGCTACGGTTTCCTTTTCCTGCACTCTGCGCTTACACAGATGATGGGGATGGCTGTGGCTGAACTTACACAAGAATTTCACATTTCAGCCCTGCGACCACAGCAACACCACATCACTGCTCCTGCTTGCTTCTGGCCAGTCCTGCAAGGGCCTTGAATTACCCCCCATCAAGCATGATGGTTTTTCAATGCCTCAGTTGGTCTTGGTAGTACCAGTACGAACAATAATGTCTTGCGGCGTGTTTGTGCAACGCATGGTATTTGCAATTCGGTGCTTAAGGAAAGAGAAAATAAGTATAGACTAGAGTTTAGGCTGCTCACGAGATACTTGAGATCTACTGCTCCGTCCAATCCCCAAAATAACTGATGACCAGTAACAGGTTCAGACATGCCTGATAAACGGTCATTATAGCAAGTTTTTGTGAAGAAACAAAACCAACCTGAAGGGAAATGCTACCCAGCTCTTTAACTAATTCGTGTCTATTAACTTCAGGACTACACGGTAGCATGCCCTCTCAAGCCGTGGCATTCTTCAGCTGCGCAATAAGATCACCACGTGTCTGAGGCTTCTTCAGTCCAGGGAACACCATCTTAGTCCGAGGAATGCATTGCATAACAAAATAAACGATCAGAATGTTATTAGGAGATTGCATACAAAACATTCTACGAGATTGACATTCTAGGAGTTGAGATTTGATAGAAAAATGGCAATAGTATCCCGCATATGATGGGTAAGGTTCAGCATGTACTGATCTGTAGTGGAGGGAGATCCATGTGCACATAATTAAATGACTCGGCTTAGTAGAGAGATAAGAAATACTCAGGTAAATGCAAAAATCAGGTGGATTAGATTATATGGACACAATTAGAGAACAAGTGCACAAAAAAAACAGGTCATCAAAATAAACTGAACTCAATAGTAAAAATTATCTTTTCAATGATACACAACATGGAAGGATGTATCCGGTAAACGACCAAGGGAAGGATGGATGGACCTACCATCAGTTACGTGTTATATATGAGAATAGCCTCCCAGGACGTATACAAGGAAGGACGAGTATACATAGTACTACACCATGATGTGTACATACGGTACAATTACAAACATCCCCCCTTGGTAAGGTTTTTGTAAACCACAAGAGAAATTTAGATTACGCTTAAACTCATCTAAATCCTTCACAACTGAGGTTTTTGTAAATCCATTAGCTACTAGATCCTTAATGGAAATGAACTTAATATCTAAAAGTTTCTTAGTAACTCTGTCACGTATAAGTGATAGTATATCTCAATATGTTTGGTATGTGCATGAAAGGCTCGATTGGCAGATAAATATGTATCACCAAGATTATCACATAAAAAATATGGTTTTTCGGAAAACCAAAACTGATCATGGGTGCATAAGCACCTGGTATGTATAAAACATATTTCAAAAAGTAAAAAAATTTAGGAAAAAAATTTAGCATGTAGAGGGACATGTTCTATGTGTACACATAAAGTTTCACGTAAAACCAACAATTTTTGTACCATGTGTAAAAAAGACAAATAATGCCTCGAGAAATAGACTATTTTAACACCAAAAATTTGTCTTTTTAGTACAGGGCACAAAACATATCGGTTTTTGCTGAAACAACTTTGTGAACATGTAACATGTCAAGGTATACACGAGGCATTTTTGTTTTTATTTTTTTAACATTTGGAAATATGTTTAATATACATTTCAAATAAAGGGTGCATATGCACCCGGGTGCAGAAACACCCTGTCCGGTCTTTTCTTGAAAACAAACCAAATTCTTGAATCAATGCTTCTTGTTTGTTGCAGCCTAAGATTGGGATTGGCCTACTCTTCTTCTATAACCGGGATCTTACGACTCTCGTGCTTAATAAGTTGGCACCTCGCATCCTGCCAAAACCTAATCCTCTTATTATCTAGCTAGAGTTGGGCTCCTTAAGAAGATATGATACTTCTACTTAACCCATATCAATTCTGATGTAGCATTTGCCAATGCCTTATATTCTGCTTCTAGAACGAGACATTATTGCTTTTTTGCGATCACTCCACGAGATTAAGTTGGGACCAGAGAACATGGCAAAGCCACCCGTGGTGCATCTACCATCAAGTGCCCAGTCTGAATCTGAAAAACCCACTTAGCAAACTAGACGAAGATTTCTAAAATTTGAGGCCAACCTGAAGTGTTCCTTGAATGTATCGCGAAATACATTTGATTGCAGTGCGGTGAGTAGTAATACGAGCATGAAGATATTGGCAAATTTTATTGACTGAGAAAGACAAATCTGGCCATGTCAAAGTCAAATACTGTAATGCACCTACAATGTTTCTATAATGAGTGTTATCTTCAGGATCAAGTGGTGAGCCATCAGTCAAAGACAATTTATCTGTAGTAGATAATGGCATATGACATGTTGTACAATTGTTCAATCCCACCTTAATGAGCAAATCAGCAACGTGTTTTTCTTCAGTCAAGAGAAGGCCATGTGAGCTTCGTTTTACCTCAATTTCGGAAAATTAGTGTAGATCTCCCAGATCCTTGAGGACAAAGTTGGCACTCAAATTATGAAGCAATGCTGAGGTAGCATGATCAGAATAACTAGCCACAATAATATCATCAACATATATCAAATAAACATGATAATACAAGACGTGTTGTAGACAAATAGTGAGGTGTCAGCTATAGATGGTATAAAACCAAGATCATGCAACTTGGAACTTAAGCGAGCATACCATTCTCGAGGGGTTTGTTTCAGTCCATAGATAGATTTATCAAGTTTGCAAATATGATGCGAAAAGTGTGGGTCTTCCAAACAAGGTGGTTGTTTCATGTAAAAGAACGTGTTCCTCTAGAATATTATGTAAGAACATGTTCTTGACGTCTAGCTGTATCAAGCTCCATCCCTCGGAGATAGAAATATCAAGGACAAGGAGAATGGTTGTTGATTTTACAATAGGACTAAATTTATATCCATAGGTAATGCCATAATGTTGTTTAAAACCTTTTTCAACAAGACATGCTTTATACCTTCAATGGTACCGCCTCTTACGTGGTAAACCCACTTACAATCAATGAGATTTTAATGCGGTAAACCCACTTACCGGTGTTAAGGACTTCATTCCCCATGAAGTATCTTGGCTTGCCACTTTCGGTGTGGCAATTGAGAAGAGTGGATTTCCAACACCTTGAGGATAAAATGGCCGGCAAAATCCCAACTTGGAATGGAAAATTTATTAACGTGACTGGCCGCACCGCCTTTGTGAAGTTCGCCATTGCCTCGCAAGCTATCTACCACCTAACTCCGATTATCATCCCTCCACCCATCACCAATAACTTGAAGAAGATTGAGCGGGCCTTCCTTTGGACGGCCAACAACAAGGTCCCGGGTGGGCAATGTACAGTTAATTAGGAAAATGTTTGTCGCCCAAAAATTCTTGGGGGGCTTGGGGTTCTTAACATTGACAAATTCTCGAGGGCCCTAAGATTGAGGTGGCCTTGGATCGAATGGATGGACCTGAGCAAAATTTGGTTCGGATTGGGAAACCCTTGCACGGAGGTGGACATGAGCCTTTTCTATGCCTCAACAAAGATCACTATGGGCAATGGGCATAAAATGCCTTTTTGGGATGCTCCTTGGTTGAATGGTTCCAAGCCTAAAGAAATCGGCCCTCACATCTTTGCTGTGTCGAAAAGAAAGATGTGAACTATCAACAAGGCTTTGTGAAACAAGGATTGGGTTACCAAGATCAACATTGCTCGAGATTTCTCGTTTGCTCACATGGAGCAATTCGTTGACCTTTGGATTCAACTCCAAGATATCCACTTGAGAGGAACGTGGTTGATAACATCACATGGACCCTCACGGGAGACGATCGTTACTCGGCGGCTTCGGCTTGTTAAGCTCAATTCTTTGGTGCTATCTAGTCCACCATGAAGACAATGTTTTGGAAAATTTGGGCGCCACGAAAAATTAAATTTTTTGCTTGGCTCGCACTTCAAAATAGGCTATGGATGGCGGGCCGGTTACACAAAAAAGAGGGTGGCCAAATTGCAGACATTGTCCTTTTTACAAGATATCCACGGAATCGATTGACCACCTCCTCGTTCGATAAACCTTGGTTTCTTTCTGAGGGAAAACTTGCTGTTGTGCGCATCATACCTTCCTCTTGGGGTTCCCAACGAACGTGTGAAATACAAGCCATCAGCCATCCCCTTCTCCGGCCGCTGGCGACGCCGTCCTCCAACCTCCCCTCCCCTACACCCTCTCCATATGCCCCAACTCCTCTGGCACAGCAGATGGCGTTCCCACCATCTACGGGCAGAAGTTGGGCGGAAGCTGAACTGGGGGCGATGACAGCTGGGTCAGGGCGACACGCGCATCTGGGGAGGGCACGAGGTTGCCAGCAGAAGGAGCTCCGGGCGCAGCACTACACACCGCATCGGCCTTCAGGGTGGCTACCACAAGATCTGGATCAGGGTGACTTGCAGGTGGTGGGCACGGATGAGGGGTCTTGGCCAGGGAGGGGGTAGGGCGTCGGGATCTGGCGGGCATGAGGCATGGGCTATTGGGTGGCTGTTCACGCGGCCGGGGGTGGGAGCCTCGCGGGAGCACCAGTTCTCTTTTCCTTTGGGAGCCAAATATCACTAAAGATCTTCACCTTTGAACCAGATCCAATCCTCCATATACTACACCTCTTTTCAGGAGTTCTAGGCCATGTAGAATACTCTGAAAAAGTCTGTGGCTGATTATGTATGAATGCAGTGTCAAGCAAGTCACCACACGGGAAATATCTAGCTTTCAGTAAGCGAGCACCTAGGCTTTCAGGTTTTCATGGATCAGACACCATGCTTGTCTTGCTAAGAGAGCTTGATTGAAAACCCTTGAATCTCTGAAATCTACACCTCCTTGGGATTTTGGTCGAGCCATTTTGTCCCACGACATCCAGTGCATACACCTCCTGTTTTCCTCATCTCCCCACTAAAAGTTGTGAATTATATGTGAGAGATCATCAACAAGGCCAGATGGGAACTTGAAGACCCCATAGCATAGGTTGATATGGAGTCATCAAACATTTGTGGATCATCCCGTCGTCACTATCCATGTCTATGAGGCAAAACAAATAGTTAGAAATCCGCGGCGGCAATGTGGAGGCAAAACAAATAGTTAGAAATCCGCAGCGGCAATGGGGACAACGAACAACGACTGACGAAGCCTACCAGACAAACGATCGAACACCTTCTGCGCGCGGAGGAGGGGGTAGTGGCCTTCGAGTTTTGGCTAGAGTAGGCGAACCACCGACGGCGAAAAGGGAGGCGAGGGAGAGAGGTGTCGTGGCGGAGTCCAACGCAGTCGGTGGTGGCTAGCGATTTGAGCGGCGGTGGAGGGGTGGGAGACGAAGGAGAGGATGTGTGGCGCGAAAGAAAGGCGTGCAGCTACGGTATCAGCTATGGTCGCTGGCAGGTAGCAACCCATGCAGGTTTTCATTCTCTCCAGCATCCCTGCAGCGTCTTCTGTGTAGTGGAGATAGGCTCGGGCGCCTGACACCGTATTAGGCTGCGCAGGATGAAAAAAAGCTTTTGAGCGCGTTACTAAGGGAGGACAAATGTCTGGCGTATTCCAAATCAATTTGGTGGACATATTGGGGGACACGGCTGGAGATTCTATTAGCTCATCAGATTCAGATCAAATAACAAGCATTTCATGCAACGAATATCCCATTTATACATCAATTCTACAACTTATTCGCCATTACAGAAAGACACATCCAGTTGATACTAATTCGCATTGCATATTTGCATTTCACAAGACATCATAGGTTTTTTTTTATCATTGCCTGGGGCCAGGCGATGATGAGAGCACGGACGAGCTAGCACTCACGGGAGAATGGTGCTTTCATGCTTGCGCACCTCAACCCTGAGCACGGCGTGGTCCTCGCCGCGGCGGCCGCGGCCCTCCGGGAGCGCATGGAAGAAGCAGGTGTCGCCGAGGCCGAGGCCGTTGTCGAGGCAGAACTGGTGCCACCCGTACCTGAACTCCGTGCGTTTCCCGCCGCGGCTGTGCTTGAGGGTTACGGTCCACGACTGCCCGCGCATCTGCAGCACCACCTTGCTCCGCTGCACGTACCCGTGCGCCTCATGGAAATACGCAGGCACATTCTGCATGCCAGCGCGCGGTTCATGGAATCATCTACTCCGTCCACGGTTTAGCAGGCAAGTTTGCAAATTCAGTAGATGCTGAGGAACACAACTCACCACGTACTGCTGCCGATCCTGGCCAAGGTGGCACTTTCTTAGCATCACGCTGAACTGCGACGACTCCGGGTCGGCGCCCGCCTCCGCCGTGCCTCTGAGGCTGCTTCCACTGCCTGTCCGCGCCGGCGCCGGCGCCGGAGAGTTCCCTTCTTTTAGTTCGACCACAGACGCTGTTAACTGCGAAGACAAGATAACAAAAAGGGAACTTAGCGAGCGATAGGGGTGTACCTGCGCCCTCGTAGTCGTAGTCGTCATCGTCATCGTCCTCGTTGTCGTCGTCCTCCTCCTCCTCCTCGTTGTTGTCGTCGTCGTCCTCCTCCTCCTCCTCGCCATCGTCGTCGTCGTCCTCCTCTTCCTCCTGCTCCTCCTCCTCCTCCTGCTGCTGGCAGGGTCTCCGGCACTCTGATTCCTCGAAGACTGTGACGGAGAGCAGCGTGGCGCCGTCGTATCGGAAGACGAGAAGCTGCCCGAGCTCCAGGCCATTGGCACTGACGAACTCCCGCCAGCCGCGACCGAGGTACATGTCGCCGTACTCGTTGACGTTGACCTCCACGTCCCACGCGCGCCGCCCTCCGCTGCCGGCCACCCGCAGCTTCATCTCCCGGAGCTCACGGCCGCTGAGCTCGCTCGCGAACTTGTCAGGAAGAACCTGCAGAAATTAAGACAGGCGAGTAAACTTGCAGGTGTTGTGCTGAGGCGCTCCAGCAAAACTAAGATGTGAACTTGTCCAACTTGCGTGCGATAAGTACCAGTTTCTCCCAGGAGATTCCGTAGGACAACAACCTGTAGAACTCGAAGGCGGCTACGTCTGGAGGCACCATTTTCCCGGTGTCTCTGCTTGGGAAGTTAGGGTGATGAGAAAACCATGAAAATGTTTTTTTTTAATCCAACATTTGATCCGGCCACGCTCACTAGAAGCTTACCTCTGACTCTGAGAGCGTAGCTTCACCATGGCGGGCGAGGAGGCAACCCGTTAGTCTCACTGATCGGAGGAGATGGGGAACATTGGGGCTTGGGGGCCTGTGGTGAGGTGGGACTGGGACTGGGAGGAGGAAGCGGATCTCTTGGAACGTTAGGATTTTAACCGAGCAGCCTGTAGATCGCGTGCCACACTCGGCAGATAGAGGGCTGGAGCACACTGACTCAATGCTCCATTGTATGCGCTATGCGGGACAAGTGCTTTCTTATTTCTAAGCAGCAGCCTGGGCTTAATCAAGGTAACATACTGATGATATCTTCTTCTTGAAGCTGTTAATTGAACATTTACAACTGCAGATGCAAGATAAAAGGTGTTTTTGTGCCTGTGATGAAATTGAGTATGTTAGTCATGGTCAGAGGTTAAAGGAAAAAAAAATATAGTACTCCCCATAGCGAATATGATGATGGCTTGGCTCTGGTCCCTGTGACAAGGGACGAAGAGGAGGTGTTGCTGCTATGGGCTACGATTTCCTTTTCCTGCACCCTGCGCTTACACAGATGATGGGGATGACTGTGGCTGAACTTACACAAGAATTTCACATTTCAGTCCTGCGACCACAGCAACACCACATCACTGCTCTTGCTTGCTTCTGGCCAGTCCTGCAAGGCCTTGAATTACCCCCCATCAACCATGATGGTTTTCAATGCCTCAGTTGGTCTTGGTACTACCAGTACGAACAATGTCTTGCGGCGTGTTTGTGCGACGCATGGTATTTGTAATTCGGTGCTTAAGGAAAGAGAAAAAAAGTATAGACTAGAGTTTAGGCTGCTCACGAGATACTTGAGATCTACTACTCCGTCCAATCCCCAAAATAACTGATGACCAGTAACAGGTTCAGACATGCCTGATAAACGGTCATTATAGCAAGTTTTTGTGAAGAAACAAAACCAACCTGAAGGGAAATGCTACCCAGCTCTTTAACTAATTCGTGTCTATTAACTTCAGGACTACACGGTAGCATGCCCTCTCAAGCCGTGGCATTCTTCAGCTACGCAATAAGATCACCACGTGTCTGAGGCTTCTTCAGTCCAGGGAACACCATCTTAGTCCGAGGAATGCATTGCATAACAAAATAAACGATCAGAATGTTATTAGGAGATTGCATACAAAACATTCTACGAGATTGACATTCTAGGAGTTGAGATTTGATAGAAAATGGCAATAGTATCCCGCATATGATGGGTAAGGTTCAGCATGTACTGATCTGTAGTGGAGGGAGATCCATGTGCACATAATTAAATGACTCGGCTTAGTAGAGAGATAAGAAATACTCAGGTAAATGCAAAAGGGAATTCATCTTTGTCCTCTTCGAGAAAATCAACGACTTCTGGATAAAACATCAGCTTTCTCATGCATACATCAACAATGGCGCCGGAGTATACGAGCTGCAATACCAAGCACTAGAAGATATCATATGAATTATGAAGTACAAGTACGCAGCTATAAAGTATGTTTAGTGCTCAACTGCTCATTGTCATCCTTGAAAACATCGTGTAACATCCTAAAGAACAAGTTCGTCTATACATATCCAAAAACAGTAAGCTGGTACTTGGCGCCTGTAACCAAGCCCTGAATATATCTTAAAAGAAGAGAAAGCAATTTTTTTTTTGAAAAAACGCTTAACAAGATAGGATCCTAAGGTTATTCATACTACAAATCAAGCAACCTTCAGAAGATACTACCAAATGCACTCTTAATCCGAATAAAACTGGTTCTGGTTGCAGCTTATGTCAAGTAAAAGCAGTTATCACCTAGTTAGAATTCATGGAGCTTCATAGTTCATACCTTGGTGTAGCTGAGTAGAAAAATGTGGAACCGGGATAGTACCAGTACTGGCCCTCTCCAACAAGTGCAGCTGAGTCTGCAGCACCATGCTCAGCTTCAGGAATTCGCAACATCCAACACGCGTAGTCCTCGCAAAGTAAACTAGACGGGACATCAAGGAAACATTCTGCTTCAGCTTTGCAAAGGAGGCTCATCCAGAGGACCTGAGGCTGCAGCAGCTTCCTTTCAGCTGCACGCCTAATGTAAGGCATGAAATCTCTTTGGTGGGTGGAACTTGGGCTCGCAAATTTTCTGAAACCTGCGAGGCATGCCTTGTTTTTTTTATCACTGCCAACAGCACTTGTACATGAATCAACATTATCTGCAATCTGTGTTGCTGTTTCAGGCACACTTTTGGATGGCGAGTTTGATTCCATCCAAGATGCATCACTCAGCGCAAGCTTGTGCTTATCTTCGGATGGTTGATACTGACGCTGTTGGTCTAAGCCAAGTATGCATCAACGACACCTCATAGCTGGGGCATAGGGAAACTCTTAGGATGGACTCTCAACAAAGGTAATCATCTGACTCCTACGTGCAACATTTTCAACAGCCCTCCACTAGCTATGCAACCATAAAACACGTTGTAAGAGTAAGACTAGATATTAGAACAAGTAGCACATGTAATAAAGAAAATGAGTACATCATTAGTTGCTACTCTAAATGACGGTGACCGATTCCTAATGAAGGAATTGAGCAGAACACAACATTAGCAATGAGTAAACTATATACGCTACGATTCTCCACATTAAGTTAGATTTCCACTCAATCTAGCTTCAGAATGCTCCTAGACAAAATTGAACAAAATTACAATGACATATGCCCATGACAGTCTGCCTGCTGTTCAGCTGCAAAAGCGTCCAATCCCTGCAGATTACTACTGTTGTTTCCGTTTGCAACTGAAACCTGGAGTCCCATCAAATCAATGTATGGGGTCAAACTGAATCTCAAGAATTTCAGAAGTGCTCAGCAATGGTAACTCCAGTGGTCCATGCCACTATTTTCGTTGTCACTATCTGGCACATATGGGAGGCTCCGAATGGTGAATCGTCCATGTACAGCACTCTGAAACGATGGTAATGCAAATTTACCGAGCAATGCAAACATCGGCGACTCACGGACGCGAGACGCGGCTAGGCACGCCGGCGAGCGTCGGGAACATCGAAGGACCAGGGCTGGGATATTTCTAGGCAGCGGATCTTGAGCACAATGACGCGGGGCGACGCTGAGTTCCAAAACGACGGTGAACGGCCGCAGTCCTCCACAGAGCCCGTGGAGATGCGGGAAAGAGGATCATACTCACCTTGGTGAAGATGGGGTGGTCGGCGATGCCGGCGGAGAGGCGGAGGTGAAACCATGATCCACGGCGACCGGCCGGATAGATGGAGACGAAGGCGTGCTGCTCGGGCCGATTCCTCGCGCGGGGAGGACCGGTGCGTCTAGGCGGAGCGGATGAGCCGATTCTCCGGTCTCGGGGACGACGGCGGCGACGGCACGGTGGAGCTCACGCCGGCAGCGAGGTGTGTGGGGGGGGGGGGAAGGCGACAGGGTGTCGATGCCGGAAGAGAGCCAGACAGGTGTACCAGTAGACTCAAAATGACTTATTTACCCTTTAATAATTAAAATAAATCTGTACTTTCCAATACTTTTCAGTACTTCTTTGTTTGTACTTTCGGGTACTACCTATTTTCTAACCGTTGGATTAGGCTGGTTGGACGGTTTGTAAAATCGCCAATCATGGTAAAACTTGTATTAGAATATATGGACACAATTAGAGAACAAGTGCACAAAAAAGAAACAGGTCATCAAAGTAAACTGAACTCAATAGTAGAAATTATATTTTCAATGATACACAACATGGAAGGATGTATTCGTTAAACGACCAACGGAAGGATGGATGGACCTACCATCAGTAACGTGTTATATATGAGAATAGCCTCCCGGGACGTATACAAGGAGGAGCGAGTATACATAGTACTACACTATGATGTGTGTACATACGGTACAATTACTAACAGGTACAATTACTAACAGCCCTCCTAATCTAAACCACAAGAAAAATTTAGATTACGCTTAAACTCATCTAAATCCTTCACAGCTGAGGTTTTTGTAAATCCATTAGCTACTAGATCCTTAGTGGAAATGAACTTAATATCTAAAAGTTTGTTTATAACTCTATCACGTATAAATGATAGTATATCTCAATATGTTTGGTACGTGCATGAAAGGCTCGATTGGCAGATAAATATGTATCACCAAGATTATCACATAAAAAATATGGTCTTTTCTTGAAAAAAACACCAAGTTCTTGAATCAATGCTTCAATCCATATCAATTCTGATGTAGCATTTGTCAATGCCTTATATTCTGCTTCTAGAACGAGACATTGTGGCTTTTTTGCGATCACTCCATGAGATTAAGTTGGGACTAGAGAACATGGCAAAGCCACCCGTGGTGCTTCTATCATCAAGTGCCCAGTCTGAATCTGAAAAACCACTTAGCAAACTAGACGAAGATTTCTAAAATTTGAGGCCAACATGAAGTGTTCCTTGAATGTATCGCAAAATACATTTGATTGCAGTGCAGTGAGTAGTAATATGAGCATGAAGATACTGACAAATTTTATTGACCGAGAAAGACAAATCTAGCCATGTCAAAGTCAAATACTGTAATGCACCTACAATATTTCTATAATAAGTGTTATCTTCAGGATCAAGTGGTGAGCCATCAGTCAAAGACAATTTGTCTGTAGTAGATAATGGCATAGGACATGTTGTACAATTGTTCAATCCCACCTTAATGAGCAAATCAGCAACGTGTTTTTCTTCAGTCAAGAGAAGGCCATGTGAGCTTCATTTTACCTCAATTTCGAAAAATTAGTGTAGATCTCCCAGATCCTTGAGGACGAAGTTGGCACTCAAATTATGAAGCAATGCTGAGGTAGCATGATCAGAAGAACTAGCCACAATAATGCCATCAACAAATATCAAATAAACATGATAATACAAGACGTGTTGTAGACAAATAGTGAGGTGTCAGCTATAGATGGTATAAAACCAAGATCATGCAACTTGGAACTTAAGCGAGCATACCATTCTCGAGGGGTCTGTTTTAGTCCATAGATAGATTTATCAAGTTTGCAAATATGATGTGAAAAGTGTGGGTCTTCCAAACAAGGTGGTTGTTTCATGTAAGAACGTGTTCCTCTAGAATACCATATAAGAACGTGTTCTTGACATCTAGCTGTATCAAGCTCCATCCCTCGGAGATAGAAATATCAAGGACAAGGAGAATGGTTGTTGATTTTACAACAGGACTAAATTTATATCCATAGTTAATGTCATAATGTTGTTTAAAACCTTTTTCAACAAGACATGCTTTATACCTTCAATGGTACCGCCTCTTATGTGGTAAACCCACTTACAATCAATGAGATTTTAATGTGGTAAACCCACTTACCGGTGTTAAGGACTTCATTCCCCATGAAGTATCTTGGCTTGCCACTTTCGGTGTGACAATTGAGAAGAGTGGATTTCCAACACCTTGAGGATAAAATGGCCCGCAAAATCCCAACTTGGAATGGCAAATTTATTAACGTGACTAGCCGCACCGCCTTTGTGAAGTTCGCCATTGCCTCGCAAGCTATCTACCACCTAACTCCGATTATCATCCCTCCACCCATCACCAACAACTTGAAGAAGATTGAGCGGGCCTTCCTTTGGACGGCCAACAACAAGGTCCCGGGTGGGCAATGTACAGTTAATTAGGAAAATGTTTGTCGCCCAAAAATTCTTGGGGTTCTTAACATTGACAAATTCTCGAGGGCCCTAAGATTGAGGTGGCCTTGGAACGAATGGACGGACCTGAGCAAAATTTGGTTCGGATTGGGAAACCCTTGCACGGAGGTGGATATGGGCCTTTTCTACGCCTCAACAAAGATCACTATGGGCAATGGGCATAAAATGCCTTTTTGGGATGCTCCTTGGTTGAATGGTTCCAAGCCTAAAGAAATCGGCCCTCGCATCTTTGCTGTGTCGAAAAGAAAGATGTGAACTATCAACAAGGCTTTGTGAAACAAGGATTGGGTTACCAAGATCAACATTGCCGGAGATTTCTCGTTTCCTCACATGGAGCAATTCGTTGCCCTTTGGATTGAACTCCAAGATATCCACTTGAGAGCAACGTGGTTGATACCATCACATGGACCCTCACGGGAGACGATCGTTACTCGGCGGCTTCAGCTTGTAAAGATCAATTCTTTGGTGCTATCTAGTCCACCATGAAGAGAATGTTTTGGAAAATTTGGGCGCCACGAAAAATTAAATTTTTCGCTTGGCTCGCACTTTAAAATAGGCTATGGATGGCGGACCGGTTACACAAAAAAAGAGGGTGGCCAAATTGCAGACATTGTCCTTTTTACAAGATATCCACGGAATCGATTGTCCACCTCCTCATCCATTTTCGGTACACGCAAAGGCTATGGGGTCTCATAAAGGATTGTCTTGGTCTATACTTCATCAACATTCACCAGTAGCCAACAAAAACCTTAGAGGAGTGGTGGCTTTTTATGACCGGTTCCTCATCTCATAATCGCAAGGCCGCTGCGTCTCTCTCCCGTCTTACTTCTTAGGGAATTTGGAATGAAAGGAATGCAGGTGTTTTCCGTAATAAGCATGCTCCTCTGATAGTGATTTTCGCTAAAATCAAGAGTGAGCTAAAACTTTGGATAGCCATGGTGCCAAAACGTGTGAGTGCTTTGATACCGCGAGAGTAGTCTGATTTGTAATGACTTTTTGATTTTCGTTTGTCAGACTCCTCCTTAATTAATATAGAATGAGACAGAGTTTTTTACCTCCATTTCAGATAAAAAAATATAGTTACTATATCTACAGTTCATACATAAGTCGCAAATTATATAAAATAAGACCATCACGCGAGATGGAAATTCAAAAACTTTAAACAAAAAGGTGGAAAAACTTTAAGAGAGGTTTGATTTAGAAATAAAGATTCACATGTTAAGTCTCAAGTCAAAATATCTCGGTGTTGTTTTGCTTAGAAATTTCTAGCTAATGGAGTAATATTCTCCAACGGAGAAACACAAACCTAGCTGAAGATGGGACACCTGAATTTGGTCGCTGAAATTATTTTGTATATATGCATGAACCGTGTACCATTATCTAATATGTTCGACCAAGCACAACGAAAGAGCTCACTTCGATCTCTATATCTATAACATTGTTGTGTAATATAATGATTTTGTTGTATGTGTGCATTAACGTGTTTCAAATGGTGAGCCCTAGGTGTGGTTGCGGGTTCTGCCGCGGCAGCGTTTTTTGGCATTTTCCTGCCGCGACAGAGTCAGGGCTCGCCATGTGGTCACCTTTAGCGCGAACCGGTGCTAAATCTCCTCCCACCCGGGCCCTCGACCGCTGCCACGTGGTACCTCTTTAGTCGCAACACAACCGATGCTAAAGGGGGAGCCTTTAGTGCTGATTGCTTTGCACCGGTGCAAAAGCTAGTTACAAACCGGTGCTATAGGCCTGATTTCCACTAGTGTGTACCGGTAATATGTGTTGCAGTGTATTGACTATAATAATATGATAGCATAAAGATTTTGTTGTTTGGATCACTAGCATCTTCCCTCCCTTGATTTAGTTCGTCTGTTCATAGTTTTTTTTAAACACGGTACAAATATATAGACGCTCATACATACGTACAAACACTCACCCTATGAACGTACACATGCACACCATACCCATATGAGCACCTTCAAGAGAATGAGTCTAAGAAACTGATTCGACGGGGACTATGCCACCACGAGCGCCTCACTATCGACGGAAACATCGCCTCCCATTAAAAATATTTCGCCTTTTAATGAGGCACCAAAGTGTCAAATTTAGAAATTGAACTCTGCTTGAATAGAGGTGTCACTGCTCTCTTAGTCATCTCTTAACCATCCAACCAGATGTTGGTTCTCTTCGTGTGTTCATAGTTGGGTGCACTTAGTTGTTGATCTAGGACGAGTGGCCTCATGATTACAGAGGTTGGTAGATTATATAGTAACACATTTCGTTCGAGGAATATCTAATTTAATATACTACCTCCATTTATAGAAGGATGTTCAAATTTTGTTCAAATATGCATGTATCTAGACGTAATTTAGTGTGTAGATATATATCAATTTAGTCAAAATTAAGCTCGTGGATGGAGGGAGTACATCCATTCTGCAACTTATTTTAATTTTAAATAGTAGGCCCACAAAGTCCAATTTGACTTAACAAAGCCCTTAACCGGCCATGATTGCAGCACAACCCGAACACGTACACGGAAGTGTTACCAGCTTACAATACAAGCACATATCATAGTAAACCGACACCCAAAACAACAAAAGCACGACTACCACAAACAAAGATAAAACTCTAAGCCTTTAGTTTTTCGTCTCGAAAAAAATAAAGAGCGGAGGGTGTCGCAGGCGGACCATCACTGAAATCCCCACGAACCAACTACACACGTGCAGACGCCAGCCACATGTGACCATGAAAGGAGAAGCAAGAGAACAACAAGATCTCATAAGAAAAGCCTCCAGGAAGGGGAGCGACACCAAGGTGACGTCGTTGCTCAACCCATTAAGAGCCAAGATTTTTACGTAGATGTATCCGACCATGATGGGGGTAGAGCCGAGGCTCAACGAAGACACCCCCAAGAAGGATAATGGCGCCCAACAGCGTCACCGTCATTTGCTCCGGACAGACCGACCATGGCTTTCGCCCGAGTCGTCGACTACAACCCCCACACCAAGCACTCCACGAGTGGGGACAACATCGACATTCGGGGGCACCCACCATGATACAACCACTTCACCGGAGAATCACTAAGAGGTCAGCAAGATGGGACCTTTTCCTCGCTGGAACGGTGACAACCAAGCTGGGTGCTAGTAGAGGTTGGAACATAGACGTCATTCGGGCGGCGCTGGTGAGAGCAGTCATGGGAGCAAAAAAAGGGGGGAGGGACCGAGGAAGCCCCTGATCCGGTCCCGGCGGCAGTGAGTCACTCTAGATTGCGCCGACACAAACCCTTCTTCCCAATTCCTCCCAAACCAGTGCACATCAAAGACAACTGGGCCGCCAAACCTCACTAGAACCTACCAAATCGTCACCGCCGGTCCAAATCGGCTGGACCAACCTCCCATGGGCCCCTAGAGTAGACATCTTCGCGAGCGTACGTGCCTTGGTGGCCTTTCCGATGGCGGCCGAGCCACATAGGCCAGATCCGAGTACGAGGGCAGTGACTAGAGCCTGTAACCAGCCTCTGAATCCACCTTCGATGTCCCATGAGCCGCCGTCGGCGTCCACGGCCAGGCCAGCCAGCAACCGCCCTCTAGGCACACACACACCACAAGCGAGGAGAAACCATGCCGCCGCAACCACCGGGTCGACACAACCATGACCGCCCACCCCAGCGTCGCCTCCACTTGCAAAAAGGCCGCCATGGAACAGCTCGTCGGACGCCACCACGCCAGGCCTCGCCTGACTTCCACAGATATGCACTGCCGCCATGGAGGATGTCGCCCCGCACAGTCTTCATCCCGCCAGGTAATTGAAGGATCGCCGCCACCGGCACCGTGCGGGCTTTGCCTGGCGGTGCACGCCAGCGGTGGGCGGGGGTGGGGGAGGGGAGAGGATCGGTGGGGGCCGAGATCTAGGGTTCCACCCCCGGTCGCACGGGGCGACCAAGGAGCGGGTCTGAGCCGCTTGACTCTTTGCACTCTCTCCAACACTAAAGTTACCATCTTCCGCAACTTATTTGCCATCACAGATCGAAAGACACATTCAGTTGATAGTTTGCGTTGCGTTTTAGAAGTTAACACGACTTGCTTGTTCTTCTTGTGCATCATTATTGCCTGAGGCACGAACTAATCACTTGACAATGGTGCCGTCTTGCTTGCGCACCTCAACCCTGAGCACGTGGTCCTCGCCGCTGCCCTCCGGGAGCGCATGGAAGAAGCAGGTGTCGCCGAGGCCAAGACCGTTGTCGACGCAGAACTGGTGCCACCCGTACCTGAGCGCCGTGCGTCTCCTCCCGCTTCCGACGAGCTTGGTATGCTTGAGGTTCACGGTCCACGACTTGCCGCGCATCTGCAGCACCACCCTCCTCCTCTCCGTGTATCCATGAGCCTTATGGAAATCTGCAGGCACGTGCTGCATGCGAGATGTTCATGGAATTAGCTACTCCATCCATAGCCAGCAACAAACTTGCAAAATACAATTGATGCTGATGCATACACACGATCGACACGCTTCGCTTACACTCACCAGGTACTGATGCTGCTTCAGGCCGAAGTGGCACTCCTTCAGCATCACGATGAACTGCGATGACGCCGGGTCAACGGTGCCCACGTCCGCCGTGTCGCCGCCACCGTTACTGCTTTCACTGCCCATCGGGGCCGGCACTGGTGCCGGGGCCGGCGCCGGCGGCGAAGAGTTCCCTTCTGTTTTAGTTCGACCGCGCAAGACTGTAAATTCCAAGAGAAGATAAACCAAAGGGAACGCCGCGAGAGATCGAAGTGTACCCGCGCCGTCCTCCTCCTCCTCGTCCTGGTCGGGTGACGGTTTCCCCTCCAAGACCCTGATGGTGATCAGGGCAACGCCGTCGTAGCGGAAGAAGAGGAGCTGACCCAGCTCCAGGCCGTTGGTGCGAGCGAACTCCCGCCAGCCGCCAGCGAGGTACACGTCGCCGTACTCGTCGGCCACGACCTCCACGTCCCACGCGCGCCGCTCTCCGCCTGCCACCCGCAGCTTCACCTCCGGGAGCCCACGGCCCATGACCGTGCTCCCGAACTTGTCAGGCAGCACCTGTAGAACGACAGACACGCGAATAGTCAGCTGTTGTATTGAAAGGATCTAGCATGTGCAACAAAACTGGTAGAGGTGAACTTTGCCCGTCATGTGAGAGTGAGATTACCAGTTTCTCCCAGGAGTGTCCGTAGGACATGTACTTGCAGAACTCCAGATCGGCTTGGCCCGGCGCCTCCGGCGGCACCGATTTCCCGGTTTCTCTGCTTGGAAATTAGGTCGATGAGAGTACAAGGAAATGCTGAAGTTAACATCCCGCCTCCCTGCCTCCCTCTGGCCACCGCTCTAGGCTTACCTCTGAGAGCGCAGAGTCACCATGGTGGTGGACGAGGCCACCGGTTGGTCTCGCTGATCGATGATGTGGGGAGGAGGAGGAGAGGATGGGGCGAATTTTTAGGGGTGGAATGGGAGTTGGGAGGTGGAGGAGGTAAAGGAGAGTCTCTTTGCCTAGGCAACTGTTGTGTAGAGTGGCTTTGGAGCTCACATGCCTCCATGATCAACTGTATGCAGGACAAGACAATGCCTCGTGCTTTCTCGTCCTCACTGCGCGCCTGGGCACCTACAACTTCGTATATAGACTACGGTGTATCGTCAGAAAAAAAATGTTTTAGGGTATACCTGCCTATTCTGTGCGTGTGAAATGAAGACTGCTCTGGTCAGAAATTAATTCTGTTTAGTACTGTACATGATAGTTGTGACAACAAATAAAGGAAACGGTGCTCGTCATGATGGATGTAGTTCTGGTTGTGAGCAAGAGAAGTAGCTGAGAGCAGGTGGTGTTTCGGGCTCTGATTTCCTTTTTCCTGCATCCTGCACTTACATTGTTGATAGGGTGGCTGTGGCTCTACACCTACTCCTGAATTGCACATTTCAGTCCTTCTTCTGGCCAGTTCTGCAAGGCCTTGAATTACCCCCATCAACCACGATGATGATTTTTCAATGTCTGGGCTATTCTTGGTAGTACTACTAAGTATGTCTCACTATGCAGGCATACATGTTTGTTCGATGCACGGTATTTGTATTCTGCGCTCAAGAAAATTATGAAACATGTCTCACGAAATACTTGAGATCTACTGCACTGTTGAATAACCAAATAATTGATGATGAACAACAGGTTCACAACATGCTTGAGAAACGGCCATTATAAATTGTTTTTTGCTGAAGAAAAGAGACCATCGTAAAGCAGAAATGCTACCGAGATCATGAACTGGCTCGGCAGCACGCCCTTTCAAGATGTGGCATTCTTCAGGTATGTACTGCGTAAGAAAATAATAATTAAATAGTGTCGTCAGGAGATCCTACAAAACAAATGAATTGCATTCTACAAGTTGAGATTTTACAACAAACATGGCAAAAGTATCCACCATATGATGGGTAAGGTTCAAGATATACTGATTATTACAGTTCATTACTTCACAGCACGCATTATTGGCTCTTGGTAAACATCATACAACTGGAAGTCAAAGGTTGTTCTGAAGATACTAAGAGCTCTACGCAGAGTGGGAGGAGATCCATGTGCATATAACCAGTGACTTGCCAACTCAGCTCAGTAGAGAGAAACCAAATACTCGGGTAAATGCAAAACCAGAGAGATTAGAATACATGGACAAAAGTAGGGAAGAAATGCTCAAAAAGAAGAAGCAGGTCATCAAAAGTAAAATAAACTAAGAGTAGCAATTATAGGGCGAGTTTGCTTGCTCACGAAGTGGTTTCTCGCATCTACTGGGCCAAGTTTGGGCAGTTCGGTTGGCCAAGGGAAGTTGCGTGCACGCATCGCACGATTCTCAAAGCGGCCTAAAAGTTGGCCCATGAGGCATGTCCAATTCAGTTGTTCCTAATTGGACAGGCGTTGGCGAGCGCGAAGTGGTAAGCCGGCTGCATTCTTGGGGAAGAGCAGGTGACAGCGCGACACATTGAGAATGTGCACCATAAATTCGATAACCTCCCACTACCCCCTCTCACTCGCCCTTTTGCACCCGCCCTCTCTTCTCTTCTTCCATTTCTCTCCTCTCGCCGTCGGTGGTTCCACTATTGTCGGCAGATCGAAGACCACGGCTGCGATGATGGAATAGCAGGTTATCGGCGCTGATGGTGACACGTTTTCCCCTGGTTCAACCATTGCTTCAAGAGGTTCATCAATGGCGGTAAGTTCTCAATCCAATCTCAGACGGTTGGAAATCCGTAGATATGTATGAGGGAGCGTACTTCTATGCATATTCATTACATGCATGGTAGATTTGAATGGTAGGGTAAACAACCGGTCAATATACTCGGTTATGGTCGATTATGCTCGTTTTTGTTTTTCTATTATGTCTATGTGCCATAAATAGCAGATCTATATGTACATACATGTGGTTTATGTTGGATAATTAGGCACAATTTCCATGATTAATTCCAGAATATAAAGCATGACGAAAGTAACTACTAACATGTGAAACTCGAACATACTAGATGCAGTGATCAACATGAACAAGTAGCAGAGCAAACGGTACAACATCCATCGCTAAACGGATCGAGATATGTCGCACGTACCGATCTGGTGGAGGTGGCGGTGGAGGTGTAGCGGACGATGTCGCAGCGAGTAACGTTGTTGATGACAACGTTGTTGACGACGGGGACGATGGGTCGAAGTAGACGGCGTTGAAGACGACGGTAGGCAGCACCGCCCGACTTGGACGGAAGGCGACCCGTGATGAAGAGCTTGAGCGGTCGCGCGAGCGCTTCCCAAAAACCTAATTCGCCCTCTCCCGTACGGGATCGCAAGGACGAGTGGTTCCGGAGACCTGCTCTCCCGTTCGCCGATGCACGTCGGCGCGCGGGATGGAGTAGACTACGATGGCGGCGCAAGCAGAGAGAGGTGGAAACCCTAACTCGTGTATCAGATGATGTTTATGCGGTAGCCGGCAGGAGATTATATAGGCTCGGGAAACCCTATAGGACTCTGTTCGTTTTCCTGAGCTGCAAAAAGTAAGGAAAGTCTCGGCTCGAGGCTCACCACGGGCGCGGCGCGGCGCGGCGCGTGCGTCGCGACGTGTCGTGTCGTGTCGAGACGAGCGAGCGAGCGAGGAGGAGGAGCGCGCGCGTGTAGCACTCCTATTCTCACTCACTTACTAGTGGTGAAGCAACCCACCTTATAAGGTGGTCTAACTTCCTCCCAACTTTCCATGTGGGACTAAACTTCCCACCTCTTGCCACTCCCTAGTGAGCTGCCACCAACTTGGGCTCAAACTCACAAGGCTGCAACTAAGTGGGCTTTGAGATTTATAGGGAAAATCTGAAATCTAGTATGGGCCATTAAGTGTAGGCCCAATATTTCAACAATCCCCCACCAGATCTCAAATCCCCATTTAGAGATTTACCAATTCTCACTGCTTGTTTATATACCGGTGTTTCAGCGGAGACCGTTAAGTTGAACTTCCGCCTAGAACCTTAAGCTACATCCATTCACACTTGAACAATGGACTAAGCCTTGAATTGCAAGTTTTGCGTGAACAGGGGTTTCACTCAAAGTCATGACCGAGTACATGGCTGCCGGTAAGCCTACCCCGCGGGTGAAGCATATGCGTCATACTTCGTGGTCCCTTCATGAGTTTACTAGAGATCACCCAAATCTCATAGATTGCGACGTTTAACAATCGGACTCATATAGGTGTGTTATTTCAAGAATGCTCTGTAGGACAGCATCTTTGCTAAAATAGCCAACATAAACACATTAAACCTTTTGCCAACCTGCCTTACAGCAATTGAGAGTTGTGCATCTTCACATAGAGAGGGTTACATAATACTCTCCTCAATTAAACCACTAGTTTGTTCTTTCCAGGTCCTAATTCACGGGATCTCCGATCACAAAGGTTGGGTTACCACTATGGTGTAACATCAACGGGTCTCAAACCCATCTCCCTCGATGCACTTTCTATCACATTACGTGATAGTCCCTTTGTAAAGGGATCTGCCGGGTTTTTGTCTGTTTGAATATATGTAACAGTTATTACTCCGGAGTTTCGCAATTTCCGACGGACTTCAAACGTCTCTTGACGTGTCTTGATGACTTCGCGTTATCCTTAGAATTGTTCACTTTGACAATTACAGTTTGATTGTCACAATTCAAAAGGATTGCCGGAACAGGTTTTTCAACCACGAGGCAAGTCCATCAAGAGCTCACGCAACCATTACGATTCAACGGTGGTTGTGTCTAAAGCGATAAGTTACTGCTTCCATAGTTGACCTCGTCAATATGGTTTGCTTGCAAGATCTCCATGATACTGCGCCACCTCCAAAGGTAAATACATACCCGCTGGTGGCATAGAGATCAGCTACATCAGAGATCCAATTTGAATCACTATATCCTTCAAGCACGAGTGGGTGCCCTGAATAGTGAATCCCATAACTCATTGTACCACATAGATAGCGCATGACCCTATCAAGTGCATGCCAATGATCAGTACCCGGGTTTGACATGAACCTACTCAATTTGCTAACAGCAAAAGAGATGTCCGGTCTAGTCGCGCTCGCTAAGTACATGAGTGAGCCAACAATCTGAGAGTATCTCAATTGATCTACGGCAATCCTCCGGTTCTTGCGTAATGTCACACTGGGATCATAAGGTGTTGGAGAAGACTTGCTATCAATATAGCCGAACCGGCTCAAGATCTTCTCAACATAATGGGATTGTGTTAGAGTAATCCCACTCTCGTTCTTAATAAGCTTGATGTTCAGAATCACATCAGCTTCTCCCAGATCTTTCATATCAAAGCACTTTGACAAGAAAGACTTGACCTCGTGTATTACTTTCATGTTTGTACCAAATATCAGAATATCATCTACATACAAACATAGTATAACACCTTCGCCCCCACCATGGCGATAGTAAACGCACTTGTCGGCCTCATTGACAACAAAGCCTACGTAAGTCAAAGTTCGTCAAACTTCTCATGCCATTGCTTAGGTGCTTGTTTCGAGGCCATATAAAGATTTCAGCAACTTGCACACCTTTCTTTCTTCACCTTTTACTACAAACCCATCGAGCTGATCCATATAGATTTCCTCTTCCAACTCTCCATTAAGAAAGGCTGTCTTTACGTCCATTTGATGGACGATAAGACCATAGGAGGCAGCCATGGACAGTAGTACTCGAATGGTGGTAAGCCTAGCGACAGGTGAATATGTGTCGAAGTAATCTTCGCCTTCTCTCTGTGTGTAGCCTTTAGCTACAAGTCGCGCCTTGTACTTCTCAATAGTACCATCAGGTCTTAGCTTCTTCTTAAACACCCATTTGCAGCCCACAGGCTTGCATCCATGGGGTCGTTCTGATAGCTCCCAAGTTCCATTAGAAAGAATCGAGTCCATCTCATTATGGACAGCTTCTTTCCGATCATCTGCATCTGGAGATGCATATGCCTCTGCAATGGACGTGGGAGTATCATCCACAAGGTACACAATGAACTCATCACCAAAAGATTTTTCAATCCTTCGTCTCTTGCTCCGTTTAGGAGCTTCATTGTCATCCTTCTCAGTAACATTCTCATGTGATTGTTCAAAATACTCATTAGATGTACTAGACTCGGGAATTATCTCGGTAGAAATTCTAGCAATGCTATGCATATCTTTCATAGGAAACATATTCTCAAAAAATGTTGCATCACGAGATTCCATAATAGTATCAACATGCATATCAGGTACCTCGGATTGAACTACTAAAAATCGATATCCTACACTCCGAGGAGCATAACCTAGAAAGATACAATCCACTGTCTTTGGTCCAAGTTTGTGCTTCTTAGTAATTGGAATATTGACTTTCGCCAAACATCCCCATGTGCGCAAATACGAAAGTGATGGTTTTCTCCCAGCCCACTCCTCATAAGGGGTTTTATCTTTATTCTTGTTAGGAACTCTATTCAGGACATGACATGAAGTCAATAAAGCCTCCCCCCACCATGCCTTAGATAAACCAGCGAGTGGCTAACATGGAATTCACCAAGTCGGTCGGCGTGCGGTTTTTCCTCTCGGCAACCCCGTTTGATTGGGGTGAATAGGGAGGCGTCCTCTCATGAATAATGCCATGGTCCTCACGAAATTCATCAAAGATTTTAGGAAAATATTCGCCACCACGATCCGACCTAAGACGCTTGATCTTTCTCTCTAGTTGATTTTCAACTTCGGCCTTATAAATTTTAAAGTAGTCTAAAGCTTCATCTTTAGTTCGCAACAAATAAACATAGCAAAATCTAGTCGCATCATCAATCAATGTCATGAAATATCTCTTTCCACCTTTTGTCAACACACCATTCATCTCGCATAGATCAGAATGTATGAGTTCTAGAGGTGCCAAGTTTCTCTCCTCGGCCGCCTTGTGAGGCTTCCGAGGTTGCTTTGATTGCACACAACTATGGCACTTAGAACCTTTGGCAATGGTGAAATTCGGAATTAAACTTAAGCTGGATAGCCGAGACATTAAACCAAAATTAATGTGACATAAACGAGAATGCCAAACACCTGGTATCATCACTAACATTGCCACAAATATGGTTCACGGACTTATTGCTGAAATCGAGAAGCGAAAAGCGGAACAAGCCTCCGCACTCATAGCATTTACCAATAAATTGTCCAAACTTGGAAACAACTACTTTATTCGACTCTAAAACAACCTTAAACCCATCTCTCGCATAGAAGGGAGCCGCTAACGAGATTCTTGTTCATAGTAGGGACATGCTTGCACGTTCCTCGGCTGCACGATCTTCCCCGAAGTGAACTTCAGATCTACCGTGCCAACACCACGAACAGAAGCATGTGACCCATTCCCCATCAAGACGGAAGAATCCCGGGCGACCTGGTAAGAAGTGAACATGGATATATCAGCACACACATGAACATTAGCACCTGTATCAATCCACCAACATGGAGATTGAAATACCGAAAGAACAGTAAAGAGATTACCGTACCCATCAGCATTACTAGCGGTCACCGTGTTGACTTGCCTCGCCTTTTTCTTGCGGTCTGCCCTCTCTGGACAGTCCTTAGAAAAATGGCCAGCCTCTCCACAGGTAAAGCAGCTCAGATCTGCTTTGTTTATCATCTTCTTCTTCTTGAAGGTTGTAGTCTTCATAGGCTTATTGAAGGAGGGCTTGTTATTCCCTTTGTTCTTGTTGTAGGGTTTCTTATGCACCATGTTGGCGCTAGACTGACCCTCTCCTTTCTCAGTATTATCCTTAGCCCGAGCTTTCTCCTCAACATCAAGAGACGCTATCAGATTTTCAAGCGATATCTCCTGTCTCTTGTGTTTGAGAGTTGTGGCAAAGTTCCTCCATGAAGGGGGCAACTTAGCGATGATGCATCCAGCCACAAACTTGTCGGGTAAGGCACACTTAAGGAGTTCAAGCTCTTTTGCAATGCCTCGTATCTCATGAGCTTGTTCGACTACGGAACGGTTGTTTACCATCCCGATGTCATGGAAGCTCTCCATGATGTACGAGTTCACTGCCTGCATCGGTTGCACCGAATTTAGCATTCAGTGCATCCCAGAGCTCTTTACCATCTGTTATGTGCATGTACACATCACACAGACGATCAGCAAGAATACTCAGAACGCATCCGACGAAGAGAGTATTGTTTTCCTTGAACTTGTTCTGATCTTGGTCAGATATAGTTCCTTCAGGTAAACCATCAGTAACGTCGAATATTTTCATATGAGTAAGCCAGAGCATGGCCTTAACTTGCCACCTCTTAAAGTGCACACCGGTGAACTTATCCGGCCTCGGTGCATCCGCAAAACCAGCCATTGTTAACTCAGGAAATTGCCTACAATTAGGTTTTTGGATTGTTGGATAATTAGGCACAATTTCCATGATTAATTCCAGAATATAAAGCATGACGAAAGTAACTACTAACATGTGAAACTCGAACATACTAGATGCGGTGATCAACATGAACGAGTAGCGAGAGCAAACGGTACAACATCCATCGCTAAACGGATCGAGATATGTCGCACGTACCGATCCGGTGGAGGTGGCGGTGGAGGTGTAGCGGACGATGTCGCAGCGGTAACGTTGTTGATGACAACGTTGTTGACGACGGGGACGATGGGTCGAAGTAGACGGCGTTGAAGACGACGGTGGCAGCACCGCCCGACTTGGACGGAAGGCGACCCGTGATGAAGAGCTTGAGCGGTCGCGCGAGCGCTTCCCAAAAACCTAATTCGCCCTCTCCCGTACGGGATCGCAAGGACGAGTGGTTCGGAGACCTGCTCTCCCGTTCGCCGATGCACGTCGGCGCGCGGGATGGAGTAGACTACGATGGCGGCGCAAGCAGAGAGAGGTGGAAACCCTAACTCGTGTATCAGATGATGTTTATGCGGTAGCCGGCAGGAGATTATATAGGCTCGGGAAACCCTAGGCAACGTGGGCCACGCTCACGTCGCACGAACGTTTCGAGTCGGTTACAGATAGCCCACGATCCGGGAGCGACCCGAACCGACTAACTGCGACGCGTCCGTCTAGGACTACGTTCGTTTTCTGCGAGCTGCAAAAAGTAAGGAAAGTCTCGGCTCGAGGCTCAATCCACTCACCACGAGCGCGGCGCGCGCGTCGTGTCGTGTCGTGTCGAGACGAGCGAGCGAGGAGGAGGAGCGCGCGCGTGTAGCACTCCTATTCTCACTCACTTACTAGTGGTGAAGCAACCCACCTTATAAGGTGGTCTAACTTCCTCCCAACTTTCCATGTGAGACTAAACTTCCCACCTCTTGCCACTCCCTAGTGAGCTGCCACCAACTTGGGCTCAAACTCACAAGGCTGCAACTAAGTGGGCTTTGAGATTTATAGGGAAAATCTGAAATCTAGTATGGGCCATTAAGTGTAGGCCCAATATTTCAACAATCCCCCACCAGATCTCAAATCCCCATTTAGAGATTTACCAATACTCATTGCTTGTTTATATACCGAGTGTTTCAGCGGAGACTGTTAAGTTGAACTTCCGCCTAGAACCTTAAGCTACATCCATTCACACTTGAACAATGGACTAAGCCTTGAATTGCAAGTTTTGCGTGAACGGGGTTTCACTCAAAGTCATGACCGGTACATGGCTGCCGATAGCCTACCCCGCGGGTGAAGCATATGCGTCATACTTCGTGGTCCCTTCATGAGTTTACTAGAGATCACCCAAATCTCATAGATTGCGACGTTTAACAATCGGACTCATATAGGTGTGTTATTTCAAGAATGCTCTGTAGGACAGCATCTTTGCTAAAATAGCCAACATAAACACATTAAACCTTTTGCCAACCTGCCTTACAGCAATTGAGAGTTGTGCATCTTCACATAGAGAGGGTTACATAATACTCTCCTCAATTAAACCACTAGTTTGTTCTTCCCAGGTCCTAATTCACGGGATCTCCGATCACAAAGGTTGGGTTACCACTATGGTGTAACATCAACGGGTCTCAAACCCATCTCCCTCGATGCACTTTCTATCACATTACGTGATAGTCCCTTTGTAAAGGGATGCTGCCAGGTTTTTGTCTGTTTGAATATATGTAACGGTTATTACTCCGGAGTTTCGCAATTTCTCGACGGACTTCAAACGTCTCTTGACGTGTCTTGATGACTTCGCGTTATCCTTAGAATTGTTCACTTTGACAATTACAGTTTGATTGTCACAATTCAAAAGGATTGCCGGAACAGGTTTTTCAACCACGGGCAAGTCCATCAAGAGCTCACGCAACCATTCGATTCAACGGTGGTTGTGTCTAAAGCGATAAGTTCTGCTTCCATAGTTGACCTCGTCAATATGGTTTGCTTGCAAGATCTCCATGATCATTGCGCCACCTCCAAAGGTAAATACATACCCGCTAGTGGCGTAGAGATCAGCTACATCGGAGATCCAATTTGAATCACTATATCCTTCAAGCACAGTGGGTGCCACTGAATAGTGAATCCCATAACTCATTGTACCACATAGATAGCGCATGACCCTATCAAGTGCATGCCAATGATCGAGTACCGGGTTTGACATGAACCTACTCAACTTGCTAACAGCAAAAGAGATGTCCGGTCTAGTCGCGCTCGCTAAGTACATGAGTGAGCCAACAATGCGAGAGTATCTCAGTTGATCTACGGCAATCCTCCGGTTCTTGCGTAATGTCACACTCGGGATCATAAGGTGTTGGAGAAGACTTGCTATCAATATAGCCGAACCGGCTCAAGATCTTCTCAACATAATGGGATTGTGTTAGAGTAATCCCACTCTCGTTCTTAATAAGCTTGATGTTCAGAATCACATCAGCTTCTCCCAGATCTTTCATATCAAAGCACTTTGACAAGAAAGACTTGACCTCGTGTATTACTTTCATGTTTGTACCAAATATCAGAATATCATCCACATACAAACATAGTATAACACCTTCGCCCCCACCATGGCGATAGTAAACGCACTTGTCGGCCTCATTGACAACAAAGCCTACGAAGTCAAAGTTCGTCAAACTTCTCATGCCATTGCTTAGGTGCTTGTTTCGAGGCCATATAAAGATTTCAGCAACTTGCACACCTTTCTTTCTTCACCTTTTACTACAAACCCATCGGGCTGATCCATATAGATTTCCTCTTCCAACTCTCCATTAAGAAAAGGCTGTCTTTACGTCCATTTGATGGACGATAAGACCATAGGAGGCAGCCATGGACGGTAGTACTCGAATGGTGGTAAGCCTAGCGGCAATGTGAATAGGTGTCGAAGTAATCTTCGCCTTCTCTCTGTGTGTAGCCTTTAGCTACAAGCCGCGCCTTGTACTTCTCAATAGTACCATCGGGTCTTAGCTTCTTCTTAAACACCCATTTGCGGCCCACGGGCTTGCATCCATGGGAGTCGTTACGATAGCTCCCAAGTTCCATTAGAAAGAATCGAGTCCATCTCATTATGGACGAGCTTCTTTCCGAGTCATCCGCATCCGGAGATGCATATGCCTCTGCAATGGACGTGGGAGTATCATCCACAAGGTACACAATGAAATCATCACCAAAGGATTTTTCAATCCTTCGTCTCTTGCTCCGTTTAGGAGCTTCATTGTCATCCTTCTCAGTAACATTCTCATGTGATTGTTCAAAATACTCATTAGATGTACTAGACTCAGGAATTATCTCAGTAGAAATTCTAGCAATGCTATGCATATCTTTCATAGGAAACATATTCTCAAAAAATGTTGCATCACGAGATTCCATAATAGTATCAACATGCATATCAGGTACCTCGGATTGAACTACTAAAAATCGATATCCTACACTCCGAGGAGCATAACCTAGAAAGATACAATCCACTGTCTTTGGTCCAAGTTTGCGCTTCTTAGTAATTGGAATATTGACTTTCGCCAAACATCCCCATGTGCGCAAATACGAAAGTGATGGTTTTCTCCCAGCCCACTCCTCGTAAGGGGTTCTATCTTTATTCTTGTTAGGAACTCTATTCGGGACATGACATGAAGTCAATAAAGCCTCCCCCACCATGCCTTAGATAAACCAGCAATGGCTAACATGGAATTCACCAAGTCAGTCAGCGTGCGGTTTTTCCTCTCGGCAACCCCGTTTGATTGGGGTGAATAGGGAGGCGTCCTCTCATGAATAATGCCATGGTACTCACAGAATTCATCAAAGATTTTAGGAAAATATTCGCCACCACGATCCGACCTAAGACGCTTGATCTTTCTCTCTAGTTGATTTTCAACTTCGGCCTTATAAATTTTAAAGTAGTCTAAAGCTTCATCTTTAGTTCGCAACAAATAAACATAGCAAAATCTAGTCGCATCATCAATCAATGTCATGAAATATCTCTTTCCACCTTTTGTCAACACACCATTCATCTCGCATAGATCGGAATGTATGAGTTCTAGAGGTGCCAAGTTTCTCTCCTCGGCCGCCTTGTGAGGCTTCCAAGGTTGCTTTGATTGCACACAACTATGGCACTTAGAACCTTTGGCAATGGTGAAATTCGGAATTAAACTTAAACTCGGATAGCCGAGACATTAAACCAAAATTAATGTGACATAAACGAGAATGCCAAACATCGGTATCATCACTAACATTGCCACAAATATGGTTCACGGACTTATTACTGAAATCGAGAAGCGAAAAGCGGAACAAGCCTCCGCACTCATAGCCTTTACCAATAAATTGTCCAAACTTGGAAACAACTACTTTATTCGACTCTAAAACAACCTTAAACCCATCTCTGCATAGAAGGGAGCCGCTAACGAGATTCTTGTTCATAGTAGGGACATGCTGCACGTTCCTCGGCTGCACGATCTTCCCCGAAGTGAACTTCGGATCTACCGTGCCAACACCACGAACGAAGCATGTGACCCATTCCCCATCAAGACGGAAGAATCCCGGGCGACCTGGTAAGAAGTGAACATGGATATGTCAGCACACACATGAACATTAGCACCTGTATCAATCCACCAACATGGAGATTGAAATACCGAAAGAACAATAAAGAGATTACCGTACCCATCAGCATTGCTAGCGGTCACCGTGTTGACTTGCCTCGCCTTTTTCTTGCGGTCCGCCCTCTCCGGACGAGTCCTTAGAAAAGTGGCCAGCCTCTCCACAGGTAAAGCGGCTCGGATCCGCTTTGTTTATCATCTTCTTCTTCTTGAAGGTTGTAGTCTTCATAGGCTTATTGAAGGAGGGCTTGTTATTCCCTTTGTTCTTGCTTCGTAGGGTTTCTTCCGCACCATGTTGGCGCTAGACCGACCCTCTCCTTTCTCGGTATTATCCTTAGCCCGAGCTTTCTCCTCAACATCAAGAGACGCTATCGGATTTTCACCTGATATCTCCTGTCTCTTGTGTTTGAGAGTTGTGGCAAAGTTCCTCCATGAAGGGGGCAACTTAGCGATGATGCATCCAGCCACAAACTTGTCAGGTAAGGCACACTTAAGGAGTTCAAGCTCTTTTGCAGTGCACTGTAACTCATGAGCTTGTTCGACTACAGAATGGTTGTTTACCATCCTGATGTCATGGAAGCTCTCCATGATGTACAGTTCACTGCCTGCATCGGTTGCACCGAATTTAGCATTCGAGTGCATCCCGAGCTCTTTACCATCCGTTATGTGCATGTACACATCACACGGACGATCGACAAGAATACTCGAACGCATCCGACGAAGAGAGTATTGTTTTCCTTGAACTTGTTCCGATCTTGGTCAGATATAGTTCCTTCGGGTAAACCATCGGTAACGTCGAATATTTTCATATGAGTAAGCCGGAGCATGGCCTTAACTTGCCACCTCTAAAAGTGCACACCGGTGAACTTATCCGGCCTCGGTGCATCGGACAAAACCAGCCATTGTTAACTCGGAAATTGCCTACAATTAGGTTTTTGGATTGTTGGATAATTAGGCACAATTTTCATGATTAATTCCGAGAATATAAAGCATGACGAAAGTACTACTAACATGTGAAACTCGAACATACTAGATGCAGTGATCAACATGAACAAGTAGCGGAGCAAACGGTACAACATCCATCGCTAAACGGATCGAGATATGTCGCACGTACCGATCCGGTGGAGGTGGCGGTGGAGGTGTAGCGGACGATGTCGCAGCGAGTAACGTTGTTGATGACAACGTTGTTGACGACGAGGACGATGGGTCGAAGTAGACGGCGTTGAAGACGACGGTAGGCAGCACCGCCCGACTTGGACGGAAGGCGACCCGTGATGAAGAGCTTGAGCGGTCGCGCGAGCGCTTCCCAAAAACCTAATTCGCCCTCTCCCGTACAGGATCGCAAGGACGAGTGGTTCCGGAGACCTGCTCTCCCGTTCGCCGATGCACGTCGGCGCGCGGGATGGAGTAGACTACGATGGCGGCGCAAGCAGAGAGAGGTGGAAACCCTAACTCGTGTATCAGATGATGTTTATGCGGTAGCCGGCAGGAGATTATATAGGCTCGGGAAACCCTAGGCAATGTGGGCCACGCTCACGTCGCACGAACGTTTCGAGTCGGTTACAGATAGCCCACGATCCGGGAGCGACCCGAACCGACTAACTGCGACGCGTCCGTCTAGGACTGCGTTCGTTTTCCTGAGCTGCAAAAAGTAAGGAAAGTCTCGGCTCGAGGCTCAATCCACTCACCACGAGCGCGGCGCGCGCGTCGTGTCGAGACGAGCGAGCGAGGAGGAGGAGCGCGCGCGTGTAGCACTCCTATTCTCACTCACTTACTAGTGGTGAAGCAACCCACCTTATAAGGTGGTCTAACTTCCTCCCAACTTTCCATGTGGGACTAAACTTCCCACCTCTTGCCACTCCCTAGTGAGCTGCCACCAACTTGGGCTCAAACTCACAAGGCTGCAACTAAGTGGGCTTTGAGATTTATAGGGAAAATCTGAAATCTAGTATGGGCCATTAAGTGTAGGCCCAATATTTCAACAGTTTATGGTTACATTTTTCCCGACTGGGCCAAATTCGGATTTGAAGGTTAGGTCAATGCAACATCTAATTTTTTTGCACTATTCACGGTTCCACGTAGTATGATGGCCCATGATTACTTCGTATTTTGTGTCCAAGATCTCAATGGATGCATGAATCCATGCCTATTAAGATTGGTCTTGGGCACACGATATCTAATATGAGGCAACACCGATGATAAATTTGCAAGACTTGTAGGTGAAAGGATGTTCTGGCCGAATTTAGTGGTCTGATCAAAGACCATTTTTTGTACATGCCCTTGGTTCAGTAGGATAACCTCTTTTCCTTGTATATGTGCCATTTTATATGAGGATATTATGATGATATACATTCCATAAGACCTTGTCCGTTGTGCGTGCACATTGCTTGCATGTTTGATTTGGTCTTGTAGGCACTCATTTTGCTTTATGTGTCTTTACATGTGGCTTTATATCTCTTTAACACAATTTGTTGTGGTTGTTCTAATTGTTTTTTTTGCAGTGCTCCAATATGATGATGGATTTTTGTCCACAACCTTGGCGAAGGGTGCTCCAAGGATGTTGGGGAAGGCATCTCCGCCAAGAAGCCCCATGACGACAATGGTCTAAGCAATTTTGCTAAGATCATCATGGAACTAGGGGATTATTTTCTACCAATTCCCGACGCCTTCGTCGGCACCATCCCAAAGATCATTGTTCTCAAGACCAACACTGACTGCTCCTGGATGGTGGTGTTGAAGGACGCGAACGAAAAGATTGCCATGGATCAAAGGTGGACTAGATTTGCAATTTTGCATGACATCAAGATTGGGTACTTCATGGCCTTCAAGGCGCTTAAGGGAGATGTCTACAAGGTCACGATCTCTGACTACAACATTACTGAATTAGTGAAGAAGTGACCACAACATAAGCTAGTCATTGCCATGATCAATGAGTAAATGTTGGTTATGATTATGTCGTTGGAACTATGTTTACTATCGTTGACGATGTTCTAGTAGTTAGCATCGTATGAACAAAGTAATTTTGACCATGTTGGTCGTTTAGTATGATATAGCTTATAGTATAGTCTTGTTAAGGGCCAATATCATCACTACTTTAGTATCTTGCAAGAATAAAACCGGAAATTCAATTCGGCTCCTGGACGCGTATGCCCTCTACCAACAAAACATATTTCGAAGTGTGGAAAAATTTTGATAAATTTTTTTACATGTACATCTTCATAATATATGTGTATGCGTCAAGTTTCACGAAAAAATAATATTTTTTGTGGCCTATGTATAAAAGAGAAAACTTATCCTGTGAAAAGCATTGTTTTCAGCGCTGAATTTTGTCTTTTTTACACACGTCACATGATAAGTTCATTTTTTATGAAACGATTTTATGTGCGCGTAGCACGTGAAGATGTACGTGCAAATTTTTTGTTTAAATTTTTTTAAAATTTAAAATATGTGCAAGATGCATTTCAAAATATAGGGAGCATATGCTCCCATGTTCCAAAACACCACTTGAACCAAGCCATGTGCAGAAACAGGCCTAAACATATGGTCGGGTCAAGATCCTACTTTTCCCATGATCTGGTGGCCACTGATCTTGCTATGCAGTTTGGTTAATAGAATACATATTTGCATCTTAAAAAATAGTTCAATCAATCCTATCGAAGAGCCTTCTTAAACACTAAATTTAATTGACGCAAAGCACTCCTCTAATAAAACCATGTGATCTGCTAGTACACTAGAATCACTGCGTACTGACTGTGATAAGAGAGTGAATCAAATATCTGATTACAAATGCAGATGGTAGAGGCCTATTTGTAATGTACCACTGCTGGCAAATATAAAACTACAACAGGATATAGGAAGTTAGCATTTTTTTTTACGAATGGAACCTGTATATTACTCAAAAATAAGGATTGCAACATGGCTAGCGGCAGG